>NC_064811.1:69426833-69726833 GCF_023721935.1 Panthera uncia | reverse complement strand
TGGTATTGTAATCTCCCTCTCACACTTCTTTCACTCATCACTCCCAATCTCCACCTCACTATTTTAAATAATTCTTTTTGTTAGTCTTTCCAAGCAGCTGCCCAGTTTCTAATCCTAAAGCTAAGAGAAGAAGCTGGGATTCTAACTCTCATATCTAATTCCTGTCAGCCTTATTTGGGGGATAGAATTATGATTTCTAGTATATCTATTACCACTTGAATTTGTAAATAATTGGACATCACAGCTAACTCAAGAGGCATAAATGCCACTCGGAAATCTAAAGGCTATGTTCTGTCCTGCCATACTGGATACTGGTGTCCACTTAGACCCAAAAGAGTTTGCTACTCTCCTCCTCATCCCAGGCCGCAGACTAACCCTATCCTTGACAGGGTAGCACAGTATAGAAACTGTAAAAGGTGAAAGCAATCCATAATCGCTTAACAGTCTGAAATTAAGAGATTTATTTATGAGCACAACCAAGGTCAGCAAAACTACTGTTACTATGGCAAGAACTTTATTTTTCAAATTGTACTTTGTACAACAGGTTTGTGTTTATGTAAAGTATGCCATTATTATAAACACTATTCACATTTAAACATAATCTTCTCAACATGACAAGTCATTTGCTCAAGAGTCCACAGTATTACAGAGAGAAAGCATGAGGTATCTGAGAAAAAAAGAATACAAAGCGAGTATTAGAGGCAGCATAATTACTCTAACTACAATGAAGAAAGAATTAATTTCTTTGTTTTATATGTGGCTGTTTAATATGAGTAAGATTTGATCATGGTTAAGAGGGAGATTCCAAGGAAAAGAAACAGCCAAAGTAAAGACACGTGGCCAGGAAATTATTAAGTCTGTACAAGGAACAGCAAGAACTTTGGGCAGAGAAATGGTAGAGAGCAGTGAGAAACAGAATTACTAAGGTTGGTCATATTTTTGCTTGTTAGAAAACACACACACATAAAGGAATGACACGGATTATTTTCATTGTTTTCAAATGTGTTTTTTAAATGTCTTGTAATAAAACTAAAGCAGCTGCAACAACACACTACATTGTTGTCAAATACCCAAAACATACACACATGCAAACCCACAAGTGAGGAGAGGTAGGGTACTGGTTCAAATGAGTGTAATTCACTGTCCTGGTCTAACTACAAGGAAAGAATTTAAAGCAAATGCATTCAGAATCCTTCACAGAATGCTAACAAAAGAATATTTAAAAATGGAATTCCAGAAGCTTGTAATTTGATGTCCTACAATGTTTTAGTTGTGTGATGATTATCCTCACGAATGCTATTATTATGAAACAGTAAATCTGATGTGAACTGATTCCAGGAGTCAAATGATTCTATTTATAGATTTTTACCAACATTCCACAGAAAAAGTTGCTTAAACAGAATTTCAAGCAGCTAGAGGCAAAGTTAGAAATAAGCAAAAATCTGATATGCAAAGAAGCATCTTACTTAGAGCTTCTTTCTGACGTTCCCTTAAACTAAGACCCATATCCACGCTTTTTTTTTCCTCCTGCGGGAGCTTACTTTCTATTGTCCCCTTCATTTTATTTTTTGGCCTTTCAATTATGGCATTAAGAGGGAAATGATCATAACTGGTAACACAAACGATAACAGAACTAAATAAAAGTATCAGGAAATCATCTAAAGACTTAGAACAACAACATCATTTTGACCTGAAAAATCCCTTTCCCTATTTAAATATATATACAGAAATTGTAGTCCTACTTCTATATGTTCTGTTAGAGTGATTGGCAAAAATCTATGCAGAGGTCACTGTTCCAAACTCCGAAGAATTTCACGAACTCATTCTATAAAACAGAATTCTCTAAAAAATTCAGTTCATATGTGCATACAAATATAGACATTGTTAGATAAATCATCTGGTATAACAATGCACAAACAGAAAAAAATAATTGGTTTAGAATGTTTCAACATTTTCTTGATTAGTAAAACTTTGTGATAAATTATTTAAGATTTACTGGAAATTACAGTCTATCCTATAGATCAATTCCCAGTTAAAAATTTGATGCCTCATAAATTTTGTTACTACTTTTTTAAAACTTCAGTTTAAAAAAAAATTTTTTTTTAATGTTTATTTATTTTTGAGAGAGACAGAGACAGAATGCGAATAGGTTAGGGGCAGAGAGAGAGGGAAACACAGAAGCAGAAGCAGGCTCCAGGCTCTGAGCTGTCAGAACAGAGCCTGACGCAGGGCTCGAACTCTCATGAGCTGTGAGATCATGACCTGAGCCAAAGTCGGACGCTCAACCGACTGAGCCACCCAGGCGCCCCAAAACTTCAGTTTTTCTAATATGAATCAGAATAGAACAGCAATCCCATTTTGAACAAATTGTGTAAATAATGAGAATTAAGACATCTATATAGTGTACATTAATAATGATAGTGTCTTCAAAGACATTAATGTTTACATCACGTATATTTTCTTTTAATAAATGCCTACAAACCTTTGGTCCTCAAGAATTTATATTCTGGTGCAATAGGTCCCAGACTTTGCTAATCATCAAAATCTCTAAACTCAACCAGGAGACTTAGAAACATACCAGACAGCTGTCAGCTTCATATCATTCCTTTTAGTATCTGACTGTTAATTTAGGATGTAGTCTTATTTAAGAGCAGAAGTATGGTATAATGGTTAGGAGTTTGGACTGAAGCCGGAATCCCTAGGTTAATATTTTAGGTTTGACCTTTACAACTTATACTGTGATCTTAAATAAGTTTCCTAGCCTCTCTGTGCCTCAACTTCTTCAGGTAGGTAAGGTTGTTGTGAGGATTCATGGAAAAAGCCCTTAGAACTGTTCCTGGCACACAGAAAGTACAATACAAAAGTAGTAGCTGTTATGCTCATGTTGGCAGCACATACACAAAAGTGGTAGCTGTTATTATTTAATAAGTCTTTTCTCTGAAGATATCAGATGTAGACAGTACATCTAATAAAAAGACACTATTTAAAGTTAATCTCGGGGTGCCTGGGTGGCTCAGTCGGTTGAGCGTCTGACTTCGGCTTAGGTCATGATCTCATGGTTCGTGGGTTCGAGCCCTGTGTTAGGCTCTGTGCTGACAGCTCAGATCTGGATTCTGCTTCAGATTCTGTGTCTCCCTCGCTCTCTGCCCCTCCCTTGCTCACACCGTCCCGCTCTCTCAAAAACAAATAAACATTAAAAAAAATTTTTTAAGTTCATCTTCTATCACCTATTAGCTTTTTTTTCTCCAAAAGAAGAAGGTGCCTGTATTAGAAGTACTGTAAATTTCAGAAAAATAGAAAATATTAGATTTTTAGGAATTTTTTGGCATCTCTTACCTAGAAGTCATAAGAAATACAGATGATTTAAAGTACAAGGTATCATAAAATATTATTTTTTTCTTTAGTTCCTTGGGGGAATCTACCGTCTATAATGTTTCATTTATTATATGGTATTCCTAGTTAGCATAGACCTCAAATTTAGGAAACCTAGTTTAAAACTTTATAATCAGGGGTGCCTGGGTGGCTCAGTCGATTGAGCGACCAACTTCAGCTCAGGTCATGATCTCACAGCTTTTGAGTTTGAGCCCCGCATCAGGCTCTGTGCTGACAGCTCATAGGCTGGAGCCTGCTTCTGCTTCTGTGTCTCCCTCTCTCTCTGCCCCTAATCCACTTGCATTCTGTCTCTGTCTCTCTCAAAAATAAATAAACATTAAAAAAAAATTTTTAAACCCAAATTTGTAATTAATACACTTTGTATTTCCTGAGTAAACTACTCATGTGAAATTGATTACCTTAAGGTATGACATGAATTATTAGATGATGTTAATTTGAATGTACACATATCAACTATGGTATCAGCATACAGTTTTAGAAATTTTTATTTGTAACAGAATTTTATAGCATGCCAATAAAATGAAATTATGCATACAGGCCCTCTAATTGATGTATTTTTATGAGCTTTTCTTCACTAGAAGAGGAAGAAAAAAGACATTTTTATTTCTTAATGATGACATTTACTCACACAAGTACACACATTTGTTTTTCTTTTTTGCTTTTAAACACTAAACACATGTAAGCCACCTATCCAAACCACAACCACTGGAATCTTGGTAGGGCATCTGATCAATTAGACTTCTAGTAGTTTTGTTTTGTTATGTACATGCAAGATTCTTGAGGTAATTCCAAATCATGCATCTTGTTAACAAAACACCAGTGATATCTGATTTTAACAAAGGTGGTATGTAGAGAATCTATTAGTAAAACTAAATTGGTTATGATTATTAAAGGCAACAGGGCATATATGGCTAGACAATATGTATAGAAGGAAACTGGTCTTAAGAATTTGCTCTCTTCAGCAAACTTCCGGGCCACCTGATCCAAACAGCATGAAAGAAATAGCAATTCCTATCACATCTTCTTTCATTCTTATATTCTGAGGAAGCTGCCCACTTCATTCTTTTCATATGTTAAGTTCCTACTTTTTCATTTTTCTTTGGTGTTTACCTTTTCCACCAACTTTCTTTATGCTCATCAATAAAACCTGCATACCCAGGGTGCCTGGGTGGCTCAGTTGGCTGAAATTCTGACTTTTGATTTTGGTTCAGGTCATGATCCCAGGGTTGTGGGATTGAGCACCAAGTTGGGCTCTGCACTGACAGTGTGGAGCCTGTTTGGAATTTTCTCTCTCTCTCTCTCTCTCTCTCTCTCTCTCTCCCTCCCTCCCTCCCTCCCTCCCTCCCTCCCTTTGTCCCTCTCTTGCCTGCATGCTCTCTCAAAAACTTTTAAAAAATTAAAAACAAAAACAAAAAAGCCCCTGCAAATCCAAAAATTATCTGTCAAAATACTGAAAAAAATGCTTTTGTAACTGTTTTTACACATTTTTTTCTAGAATGTAAGTGACTTAAGGATATGAACTATGAATTTCTTAGTGATCAAGTATAATGCTATCATAATAATACAATCGCGATACTTGAAAAAAATGAACTTGTTTACAATTCCAACTCTATACTACAGGTCCGCAATCTTTTAAAGGTGTCCTTCTGCCCTGTTCTGTTATGACCACAATTTATCAATTTACATTTTGCTGGTCACCAAAAAAAGGTTATTTTGGAGCTTCATTATGAAAAAAAAATCCTCCAAAAAAACTAAAGTTTTCTTTGGAACTTTAAATTATTTACTGAGAGATTACTCTGGATCTTTATTTTATTCTCCAATCTTTATTATTTTCAGTTATTTTTTTCCAACTATGATTCAAAGAAAGTGTCAGTTTTGTTAATCAGAATATTGAAACAAAGTCAAATTTACGAAGTATCTGCCTTAGGAGGGTTGGGGTAATTAAGAAAGTACACAAGCCTCCTGTCTCCTAAGTCACAGGATTTTGGTGTGGATTCTGGAGACAGGGCACAGGATTCTACACAGTATTTTCTAAAAGCTTCCTGGGGATTCGGATAACCATACCAGTTGATCCGACACACATATGAGAACTATTGCCCTTAACAGAGTCAGTAAAATGGTATCATGGCTCAATCAACTTGCTTCTTGTGCTTGCCTCATTTTTATGTCAACTAACTGATAGTAAGAACATCATGAGAGGAGTATGTATACCTTTATATTCTCCCCTAATGCTTAAATTTTTTTTTCAGCTTTATGCCACAAGTGAGGTAGAGATATGGCAAATCAGAAAGCGTTAACAAGTAACTATTTTATCCAAATTATAATAAAGTCATTTTGTGTTAGAAAGGCAGAATGGCTGTCATAAATAACTTTAGATTGGAAGTGAGACCTAAATAGTTCTTTTCTATTTATAAGGAAAAAGCTGAATAAATGGCATCAAACTGAAGATCTCACTGACTGTGCATTTAGAAAGAAATTGCCTTACCCACCTAATAAAGTTAACTTTTGTTTTTTTTCTTTCTTGTTCCCAAAGTAAAGCAAACTACAAATGAACTTCCTATGCATTTTGTTTCTTCTTCAACACTTTCTAGAAACGCAGGATCTGTGTTGTATCTCCTTATTAAGCCTTGCGGTGAGCACCCTGATCCCCTACCCTGTCTGATATATGCATGTGTCATTAAGCATACAGCTTGTACCTACAAAACATCCTGGGACCAATAGCAATTTTTATTTCCTGAAGGAGGGTCCAAACGGCAAGAGCAGCACTATTTCTTCCATATGTAATCTTTCATGCTGTAGACTTCTTAAAGACAAAATTTGCTTGAAAATGGTTTCTTTCTTAAAACACATCAATCGGGGCCGCCTGGGTGGCTTAGTCGGTTGAGCGTCCAACTTCGGCTCAGGTCATGATCTCAAGGTCTGTGAGTTCGAGCCCCGTGTCGGGCTCTGTGCTGACAGCTCGGAGCCTGGAGACTGTTTCAGATTCTGTGTCTCCCTCTCTCTCTGACCCTCCCCCGTTCATGCTCTGTCTCTCTCTGTCTCAAAAAATAAATAAACGTTAAAAAAAATTTTTTTTAAATACATCAATCGTATCTTATTTCACCAATCCACTCAAGTAGTTGCAAAAATGTGCATCTTGAATGGTAAACTCTATTTAAAGCCTTGATTATATCGCTCGCTGAACAATTTTGGAACCAAGTGCTAATCTTCTTGAAGCAGTGGCATTTCTACTGCCACCCAGCAACTTCATGACAGTCTCTGTAGATCACACAGTAGCTGCATTATATTTTGCCAAATTAAAGTATAACGGAGGGAATTAGCAACAGAAATGAATTTTATAGGAAAGGCCATTATAAGATAGCAGGTTTTACTTTTTCTCCCCCCAACACAAAGTTCCAAGTTCCTAAAAAACATCTTCCTCTACTCTGGCTATCTGCATAAAACCAGGGGAAAAAAGATTACACATTTTCAGGAATGAACTCAGCAACTTGTAATTGCTTTCGAGGACTTGTAATTTATACAAAGACTGGAAAACTAATAATATCAAGGGTGACTAGCATTTATTTTATCTCTGGAGAACTGGATGAAAAGGTCGATGAAGATTACTGCATATTTTCGGTTTCTAGAAGAAGGAAATATATAGTTTTCCAGAGAGAAACTGGCTTTAATTATGATGACATGATTCCACGTAACCATGATCTGAAGCTATTTATGAAAAATATTTTTGTATTTACTAATGCCATTCTCTGCTGCTCCTCAAATATAACCTCCCTATTTATATTTTCAAGAACTTTTCCTTCTCAAAGAGAAAAGGGAAAAGGAGGCATGTTTGAATGGTAAACAGTTCCACTTCCAAAAGGAAACATTTCTTGTGGAAACGTAAAGAATGACTGATACACATCACCCCAAGAAGGTAAAAATCTTAACCTGTTACTAAATGATACAAGACATAAAACCCCTTTTTAATTTCTATATTTGAGAACAGGAATAGAGAATTAATTGTAGAATGCTTTCTTTAAAAAGCTTAGTTACAGAATGTTAAATCTCAAATGTTGACTAAAAGAAATCAGATAGAAAAGAGTTTAATTTACATTGTATGATTCTATTTGTATGATGTTTAAATTCAGGCAAAATCTATCTATGCCATAATAACATGCCATAATAATGATTACTCTTGGTAACCAAGAATTATCTAGGAAAAGAAATAAACCCATACTTACATGCCCAATTAATATACAAAAAAGAAGGCAAGAATATAATAATTGGGAAAACACTCTCCTCAACAAATGGCGCTGGGATAACTGGACAGCTACATGCAAAAGAAGAAACACCTTTCTTACACCATACACAAAAATAAATTCAAAATGGATTGAGACCTGAACCATAAAAATCCTAGAGAGAACACAGGGAAAAATTTCTTTGACATAGCTGTAGCAACATTTTTCTAAGTATATTTTCTAAGGCAAGGGAAACAAAAGCAAAAATAAACTCTTGGGACTACATCAAAATAAAAAGGTTTTGCATAGAAAAGGAAGCCATCGGGGCGCCTGGGTGGCTCAGTCGGTTAAGCATCCGACTTGGGCTCAGGTCATGATCTCGCGGTCCGTGAGTTCGAGCCCCGCATCAGGCTCTGTGCTGACAGCTCAGAGCCTGGAGCCTGTTTCTGATTCTGTGTCTCCCTCTCTCTCTGACCCTCCCCCGTTCATGCTGTCTCTCCCTGTCTCAAAAATAAATAAACGTTAAAAAAAAATTAAAAAAAAAAAAAAAGAAAAGGAAGCCGTCAACAAATTAAAAGCCAACCTACTGAAAAGAAGATATTTGCAAATGATATAACCAATAACAAGTTAACATCCAAAATACAAAAAGAAATTATACAACTCAACACCAAAAAAAACCCAAACAATCTTATTAAAAAATGGACAGACGACCTGAAAAGACATTTTCTAAATATAGATGGCCAACACATAAATGAAAACATGGTCAACATCACTAATCAGCAGGGAAATGCAAATCAAAACTATAGCAAGATAGCATCTTGCACCTGTCAGAATAGTTAAAAAATACAAGAAATAACAAGTGTTGGGATGATGTGGAGAAAAGGAACCCCCCACGCATTACTGGTGGAAATGTAAATTGGTGCAGCCACTGTGGAGAATAGTATGGAGGTTCCTCAAAATAGTAAAAATAGAAACACTATATGATCCAGTAATTCCACTACAGGGTACTTAGCAAAAGAAAATGAACACACTAATTCAAAAAGATATAGGCACTCCTCTGTCTACTGTAGCATTATTTATAATAACCAAGATATGGAAGTAACATAAGTGACCACTGATAGACAAATGGATAAGGAAATGTGGCGCGCACGCGCATGCACACACACACACACACACACACACACACACACAGACCCCAGAATATTACTCAGCCACAAAACGGATGAGATCTTGCCATTAGTGACAACATGACCTAGAGGGTATTATGCTAAGTGAAATATGTCAGAAAAAGAAAGACACATACCATATCACTTCACTCATATATGGAAACTAAAAAACAAATAAAGAAACAAAAAATCAGAATCAGATCTATAAATACAGAGAATAAACTGATGCCTGCCAAAAGGGAGGGAGGTGGAGGGTGGGCAAATTAGTGATGCGAAGTGGGAAATACAGGCTTCCAGTTATGGAATGAGTAAGTCATGGGAATAAAAAGCACAGTATACTTAATAACATTGTAAGAGTGTTGTATGGCAACAGGTGGTAGCTACATTTGTGTTGAGCATAGCATAACATTTAGAGAAGTTGAATCACCATGCTATATACCTGAAACTAATATAATATTGTATGTTAACTACACTCAAAAAGAAAGGGCGGCGGCGCCTGGGCGGCTCAGTCGGTTAAGCATCCCCCCTTCTGCTCAGGTCGTGATCTCCTGGTTGGTGGGTTTGAGCCCCGCGTTGGACTCCGCTGTCCACTGGAACCTGGAGCCTGTTTTGGATTCTGTGTCTTCCTCTCTGCCCCTCCCCTGCACATGATCCTTCTCTCTCTCTCAAAAATAAATAAACATTATAAAAAAATAATTGACTAGGAAAGCATGAGGGAGACGTTATCAGGTCCTGGAAACGTTCTATATCTTGATCTGGGTGGTTGTTACATGGGTGTGTACTTTCATAAAATTCATCAAGCTGTACAATTAACAATAATGTTCTTGTGAAGCCGATTAAGAGGTACAAACATCCAGTTACAAAAAAGAAAAAGAATAACGCTCTTTACTATATATATTATACTTCAATATATATTTTTTAAAATCCTGTAACTATAAAATTTAAACAATATATATGGTGAGTAAAATCGTATTTATCAGCCTAGGATGAGGCTAGAAAGCATGATCTGTAGCAACTTTCCTTCATAAATGTATGACTTTAAGCGTTTTTTTTTTAATGTTTGTTTATTTTTGAGAGAGAGGGAGAGAGACAGAGACAGAGAGAGAGAGCAAGCACGCGCGAAGAGTGGGGGAGGGGCAGAGAGGGAGACACAGAATCCAAAGCAGGCTCCAGGCTCTGAGCTGTCAGCACAGAGCCCGACGTGGGGCTCGAACTCACAGACCACAAGATCATTACCTGAGCCGAAGTCGGAGGCTCAACCTACTGAGCCACCCAGGCGCCCTGTATGACTTTAAGTTTATAAAATAGTCTGTCACATCTAGAGCCAAAAAAATTTCAAATCAAAACAGTGTATTGACTGTGTATTTTCTGGGGGTGGGGGGTGGTTACACTTGTTAAGCAAGGGATATTATTCATTTTAAGAATGCTAGATATTAATTTCATGTTTTATAGTTTGTTTCCAGGGAGAAAATGGGGTAATGTTGTCTGGCTCCAACACATTTAACTTGAAGGACCTGTTCATTGTGGCTTTAAAAAGGCAAGGCAAGATGTAGCTTGTCAAGACAACTGATACACCCTGTTAATCAAGAAAATTATGATTGTAGATAATTAGGAATGTAATATAAAGAGACTAGTTAGGATTTGGTCTTTTAAAAGCTGCACAGACTATACAAAGATTTACTCAAAGGCTTTTAATCCATAAGAACTTTCTATATTTCCTGCAAAGGTTTACAAAACCAGGAAATCAGTTTGAAGTTCAGTGCTTTGTCTCCCTTCTCATGCATGTGGTTCTACCATATTGGAAGTTTTACATTTCTTTTTGTTTTGTGATCATCCTTCAAAATCTTAAGGATATTTGATTATGCAAGGTCTAAAAATGGTCAATAAACCTACCATTCTCATAAGTCAAACTCTTAAACTGTTTTGCCTTCTATCATCTATCCTAGTCTAAATGTCATTATTTTATTCACAATTTTAAATTTGACATCATTATTATTCATGTTTTAATATAGCCAATGCCTATTTAGAGTTACTGTCAAGTTAATGAATTATTCTGCTTATCATTCCTTCTGGAAGTATTCTTCTTCCTTTTGGGCTACATTTCCTTCTTCCTGAGATACATCTTTTAATAGTTTCCTCAATGATGTTTTGTTGATGGTAAATATTCAGTTTTTATGTGAAAATGCTTTTGTTTTGACCTGTTTCTTCAACCACAGTTTAGGAGGACATTAAATTCTATCTGCACATTCTAGTACAGTAGCCATTAGCCACATACGGCTTTAAAGAAGTAGAAATATGATTAGCATAACTGAGGAACTAAATTTTACATTATATTTAAATTTTAAAATGAATATTTAATCATTTACTGGGAAACTTTAAAAAGTATGCTTGCAGGGCCCCTGCGTGGCTCCCTTACTTAAGCATCCAACTCTTGATTTAGGCTCAGGTCATGATCTCACAGTCATGAAGTCAGCCCTATGTTGGGCTCTCTGCTGACAATGCTGAGCCTGCATGGGATTTTCTCTCTCTGCCCCTCCCCTATTTTCTCTCTCTCAAAAGTAAATAAACTTCAAACAAACAAATAAAAGTATGCTCACAACAACTTGAGTATACAAATTTTTTTTATCATCATTGTATAAAACCTAAATATTTTGGATGAAATTTAGAGTCTGAATTCAGATGGGCTGTGAGTGTAAAACAGATTTTACATTAGTATAAAAAAGTGTATATCTTATTAATATTTTTATATTGGTTACATATTAGAACAGTTTAATATATTGGATAAAACAAAATATATTAAAACTAACTTCATCTATTTCTTTTTTAACCTTTTAAAATGTGGCTCCTAGATAATTTTAAATTCTATATATATGACATATTGTATTGCCATTGGACATTGTTGCTCTAAGTTATTATTCTTCAATGATTTTCCATTTTACTATTTTTAAAATAATTATAACACATTCTCATAGCAGTTTTAATATCTTACCAAATTCTGATTTATTGTTGCTGCTATATAGTCTGCTATTAGCCTGTTTTTTCTTTGTAAATAATCCATCTTTCCTTTTCTGATGGCTTTAAAAATCTTCTCTTTATCTATTGTGTCCTGTATGTCCAAGCCCACAAATCTAGGTATGGATATATTTTTATTTTGACTATGATTTAAACTTCTAGAATATAGATTTATGTATTTAATCAACTCTGAAAAATTCTCTACTACTATATTTTCACTTATTGTTCTCTTTCTCATTTTCTCTAGAGCTTTCTTTAGGAACTCATATTAGAGGTATGTTGGACCTTCTCATTCAATCTTCCGTGAACCTTAACTCCCTTGTATTTTTAAATCCAGGTGAACTCCTCAGTTCTATGTCCATATTACTAATTTTCTCTTTACAAAGAAAAAAGAATCTGTGTCAACTGCTGTTAAAGATCTCCTATGAGGTTATAAATTTAGGATCTATTTATTTAATTTCTAGATGTTTTATTTAACTTTTTTTCATCCTACTTGTGTTAATTTGCTAAGGCTACCATTACAAATATCAGAGCCTGAGTAACTTCAATTAATGAATTTTCTCACAATTCTGGAGTCTAGAAATCTAAGAGCATGGTGCCAATAGGGCTGGTTTCTGGTTAAGGCCTCTATCTTTGGCTTGTTAGTGGCCATCTTCTCCTTGTGTCCTCACATAGTCTTTGCCCTGTGTGTGTATGTCCTAATTTCTTCTTCTTATAAAGGCATCAGTCATATTGGATTAGAGCCCATTCAAATAACCTCATTTTAACTTAATTAACCTTTTAAAGACCCACCTCCATATACAATCATACTGTGAGGTATTGGGGGATAGGACTTCAATATATGACTCTTGAGAAAACAAAATACAGCCTGTAGCACTACCTATTTTTAAAATTTTCAGTGTCTTGAACTTTGTTTTTCCCCTCATATCTTTAATCATTTTAATATATTAAACTTAATATACCAATTTATATATACATATTAGATGATTCTATTCTTAGAATTAGATGATATTAATTTTTTTTTTATTTTTTTAACGTTTATTTATTTTTGAGACAGAGAGAGACAGAGCATGAACAGGGGAGGGGCGGAGAGAGAGGGAGACACAGAATCTGAAACAGGCTCCAGGCTCTGAGCTGTCAGCACAGAGCCCGACGCGGGGCTCAAACTCACGGACCGTGAGATCATGACCTGAGCCGAAGTCGGACGCATAACCGACCAAGCCACCCAGGCGCCCCGATGATATTAATTTTTTAAGGTGGGGAATCTACTTCTGCTGTTTGATCAATGAAGAGAAAAATAAACCAAGGCAGTCAGAGTCAGCATTCGACTGGAAAAGATTTTTTATTTTTTTTTAATTAACATTTTTTTTTTTGAGAGATAGAGAGGCGAGCAGGGGGGAGGGGCAGAAACAGAGACAGAGAGAGAGAAAGAGAGAGAGAGAGAGAGAGCTAGAGAAAGAGAAAATCTTAAGCAGGCTCCATGCTTAGCAAGGAGCCCAACGTGGGACTTGATCTCATGACTGTGAGATCATGACCTGAGCAGAAATCAAGAGTTAGCTACTTAACTGACTGAGCCACCCAGGTGCCCCAGAAAAGATTTTCTTTTAAAAACACAGAGTTTCAAATGAATAAGAAAAAAAGGCAAGTTCTAAATTTAAAAATAATGGTTACAGAATGTTTGATATATTTTTAAAGTAGCTTTATTAAGCATAATTGACACACAATAACTACATATACTGAAACAGTACACTTTGATGTTCTGATACGAATATATCTGTGAAACTATTATCACAATCAAGATAATAAACTTATCTATCACCCCTGAAAATTTTCCTCACAAACTTTGTAATTCCTGCATCCTATCCCTTCTTGTACCTCTCATCCCCAAGTAACTACTTATCTCCTTTATCATTATAGTTTTCATATTTTAGAATTTTAGATTAGCACCATACAGTACAGTTTTCTATGGTCTGACTTCCTTCACTCAGCATAATTATTTTGAAATTAATCCACATGGCTGCATGTATCAATAGTTTACCCCCTTTCCTTGCTGTATAGTGTTTATTACATGGACATACCACAGTTTGTCTATCCATTCACCTGTTGATAGAATTTGGTTTGTTTCCAGATTTTGCCTACTGCAAATAAAGCTAAGATGAACATACACATGCAAGTCTTTGGATGGAGGTAGGTTTTAATTTTGGGGGGATAAGTGCTTAGAAATATACATGGTAAGTATATATTTAACTTTTAAAGAAATTGTTAAAAGCATCCAAAATGTGAAATTATATCATTTTATATCTCCACTAATGGTAAATGAAAGCTCCAGTTCCCCCAACTCCTTGCCAATTCCTGGTATGGTCAACCTTTTAATTTAAGCACTCCAATAGATGTGTAGTAATATCTCTTTGTGGCTTTAATCTTATTACTTTTCTGATGACTAATGATACTGAGATTTGTGTATTTCCCTGGAGACTAATAAATTTCAAATTATTTGAAATCTGAAATCTGTATATCTTCTTTGGTGAACTATTCAAATCTTTTGACCCATTTTGGGGGGGGGTCATGTTCTTCTTACTAGTGAGTTTTAAAATTCTTTATATATTCTGGATACAAACCTTTTATCACTTATATCATTTACAAACATATTCTCCCAGCCTGTGACTTCTGTTATTTTCTTAATAATGTGTTAAGAGTAGATGTTTTAATTCTGGACTGCATTTTATCTATTTTCTCTTATGAATCATGCATTTGGTATCATGTCTAAGAAGTCTTTGTGACCCAGGGTCACAGTTATGGTCTCCTATGCTTTTTCCCCAAACTTCTGTAATTTTAAGTTTTATAATTAGATCTATGATCCATGTTTAAATTAATTTTGTCTGTAGCATGAGGTAAGAATAAAATTTAATGGATATCCAGTGGTTATAGCACCATTCATGAATCATACTTTGTATCTTTGTCCAAAAACAAGCATATGAATATGGGTCTCTTCATAGACTCTATAATATCCCATTGATTGCTGTAATTTATAAGTCTTAAAATCAGGTAATGTGAGTTTCCAAAATGTTCTTTTTTCAATGTTGTTTTGGCCATTCTAAGTCCATTAAATTTCTATAGGGATTTAGAATCAACTCACCAATCTTGACAAAAAATGCTCGCTGGGACTCAACTGAATCTATAGACTTGACAATTCAAAGAATTTTGACAATATTGAGTTTTTAAATCTATGAACACAGCATAGCTCTCCATTTATTTAGATATTCCTTAATTTCTCTCAACATCGTTTTTGTTTTCATTATATAGGTCTTCACATCTTTTGTCAGATTTATTCCTAATGGTTTCATATTTTTTTACTTCACAACTTATACTTTACATTTTTTTTTTGATTATCTGTTTTTATTTTAATCCCAGTTAGTTAACATACAGTGTTCTACTAGTCTCTGGTGTACAACATAGTGATTCAACAATTCCACATATCACCCTGTGCTCATCACACCAAGTGTACCCCTTAAATTTCATCACCTATTTAACTTATTTTCCCACCCTCCTTCCGTCTGGTAGCTATCAGTTTTTTCTCCATAATCAAGAGTCTGTTACTTGATTTGTCTCTCTTTTTTTCTTCCCTTTGCACATTTGTTTTGTTTCTTAAATTCCACATATGAGTAAAATGGTATGGCATTTGTCTTTCTCTGACTGATTTATTTTGCTTAGCATTATACTCTCTAGCTCCATCCATGTTGTTGCAAATGTCAAATTTTCATTCTTTTTATGGCTTAATAACATCCTATTGCTATATACACCACTTCTTCTTTATCCATTCATCAATCAATGGACACTTGGGCTACTTCCATATCTTGGCTATTATAAATAATGTTGCTATAAACATAAGGGTGCATGTATTCCCTCTGAATTTACTGTTTTTGTATTCTTTGGGTAAATACACAATAGTTCAATTGCTGGATCATAGGGTACTTCTATCTTCAACTTATTGAAGAACCTGTATACTGTTTTCCACAGTGGTTGCACCAGTTTGCATTCCCACCAACAGTGCACGGGTGTTCCTTTTTTCTCCACACCCTCACCAACAACTGTGTTTCTTGGGTTGTTGATTTTAGTCATTCTAACAGGTGTGAAGTGATACCTCATTGTAGCTTTGATTTGCATTTCCCTGATGGTAAGTGATGATGAACATATTTTCATGTGTCTGTTGGTCATCTGTAGGTCTTCCCTGAAGAAATATCTACTCATGTCTTCTGCCCATTTTTTAATTGAGTTATTTGTTTTTTGAGTGTGAGGTGTATAAGTTCTTTATATATTTTGGATACTAACACTTTATCATATATGTCATTTGCAAAAAATTCTCCCATTCCATAGGATACCATTTAGTATTACTGATGGCTTCCTTTGCTGTGCAGATGCCTTTTATTTTGATGTAATACCAATGGTTTATTTTTGCTTTTGTTCCCTTTGCCTTAGTAGACATATCCAGAAAAATGTTGCTATGACTGATGTCAAAAAGGTTACTGCCTGCACTCTCCTCTAGAATTTTAATGGTTTCCTGTCTCACATTTAGGTCTTTAATCCATTTTGACCTTACTTTTGTGTATGGTGTAAGAAAATGGACTAGTTTCTTGCTTTTGCATTTGCTGCCCCGTTTTCCCAGCATCATTTTTTAAACAGGGTCTTTTTCCTGTTGGGTATTATTTCCTGCTTTGTTGAAGATTAATGGACCATATAGTTGTGGGTTTATTCCTAGGTTTCTACTCTGTTCCATTGATCTATGTGTCTACTTTGCTGTCAGTGCCATACTGTTTTTTTTACTACAACTTTATAATATAACTTGAAGTCTGGGATTGTCATGCCTCAGCTTTGCTTTTCTTTTTTAAGATTGCTTTCATTATTCAGGGGTCTTCCATGGTTCCACACAAGTTGTTCCAGTTCTGTAAAAAACACTGCTGGAACTTTGACAGGAATTCCATTAAGTGTGTAGACTGCTTTGGGTATTGTAGACATTTTAACAGTATTCTTCCAATCCATGAACATGGAATGTCTTTCCATTTCCTTGTGTCATTTCATTGTGTCATTTCCTTGTGTTTCTTTCATCAGTATTTTACAGTTTTCAGAGTACAGGTCTTTTACCTCTTTGATTAGGTACATTCCTAGGTATCTTATTATTTTTTATGCAATTGTAAATGGCATTGCTTTCTTAATTTCTCTTTCTGCTGCTTTATTATTGGTGTATAGAAATGTGAGAGATTTCTGTACATTGCTTTTGTTTCCTTCAACTTTGTTGAATTCATTTATCAGATCAAGCAGATTTTTTGGTGGAGTCTTTCAGATTTTCTATATATAGTATCATGTCATCTACAAATAGTGAAAAAGCTTCTTCCTTACCCATTTGGATTCCTTTTCTTTTTGTTGTCTCATTGCTGTGGCGAGGACTTCCAGGACTGCTGAATAAAAATGGTGAGCGTAAACATCCTTGTCTTGTTCCTGACCTTAGCGGAAAAGCTTTCAGTTTTTCCCCATTAAGGATGATGTTAGCTGTGGGTTTTTCATATTTGGTCTTTATTATGTGGAGGTATAGGTCCTTCTAAACCTAATTTGCTGAGTTATCATGAATGGATATTATACTTTATCAAATGCTTTTTCTACATCTACTGAAATGATCATGTCTCTTGTCCTTTTTCTTATTGATATGATGTATCACACTGATTGATTTGTGAATACTGAACCACCCTTGCATCCCAGGAATAAATCCCACTTGATTGTGGTTAATGATTTTTTAAAATCTATTGTTGGATTTGGCTTGCTAGTATTTTACTGAAGATTTTTGCATCTCTGTTCATCAGAGTATTGGCTTGTAGTCCTCTTCCTCCACCCCGCCCCTGCCCCATGGTGTCTTTATCTGGTTTTGGTATCAGGGTATTGCTGGCCTTATAGAATAATTTGGAAGTTTTCCTTACCCTTCTATTTTTGGAATAGTTTGAAAATAGGTATGAACTCTTCTGTAAATGTTTGGTAGAATTCACCTGAGATGCAGTTTGGTTCTGGACTTTTGTTTGGGAGTTTTTGATTATTTCTTTCCTTCCACTGGTTTTAGTCCCCCAGCCCCCTGCCAGCACCTTTAGGTGCAAGGTTGTTATTTGAGATTTTTCTTGCTTCTTGAGGTAGACCTGTATTGCTATAAACTTCCCTCTTAGAACTGCTTTTGCTGCATCCCACAGGTGTTGGACCATTGTGTTTTCATTTTCATTTGTTACCATGTGCTTTTTTTTTTTTATTTCTTAATTCCTAGTTCACCCATTCATTGTTGAGTAGCATGTTATTTAACCTCCATGTATTTGTGAGATTCACATATTTTTCTTGTGGTTGACTTCTAGTTTTATAGCATTGTGGTCATAAAATATGCATGGCATGATTTCTATCTTGAATTTGTTGAGGCTGGCTTTGTGGGCTAATACATGATCTATTCTGGAGACTGTTCCATATGCACATGAAAAGAACACTGTATTCTGCTTTTTTTGGGATGAAATGTTCTGAATATATCTGTTAAACCGATCTGATCCAGTGTGTCATGCAAAGCCATTGTTTCCTTCTTGATGTTCTGTTTAGATGGTCTATCCACTGATTTAAGTAGGGTGTTAAAGTCACCTACTATTATTGTATTATTATCAGTTAGTTCCTTTATGTTTGTTATTAACTGTTCCATGTATTTGTGTGCTCCTATATTGGATTAATATTTACAATTATGATATCTTTTTGTTGGATTGTCCCCCTTATTATTATACATAGTGTCCTTCTTTGCTTCTTGTTATAGTCTTTGTTTTAAAGTGTATTTTGTCCAATATATGTATTAGTATTCCAGCCTTATTTTGACATCCATGTGCATGATAGGTATTTCTTCATCCCCTCATTTCAATCTGCTGCTGTATTTATGTCTAAAATGAGTCTCTTATAGGCAGCATACAGATGGGTCTTGTTTTTTTTTTTAATCCATTCTGTCACTCTATGTCTTTTGATTGTAACATTTACTCTGGCTACATTCAACGTAATTATTGATAGATATGTATTTATTGCCATCTTATTACTTGTTTGCGATTGTTTCTAAAGGTTTTCTCTGATCCTTTATTGTCTTTCTCTCATGTTTAGTAGATTTTCTTTAGTGATATATTTGAATTTCTTTCTCTTTATTCTTTGCAGATTAGGGGGCTTTGATATATGGTTACCATTAGGTTTGTATATAACCTCTTTTGCACACAGCAGTCTATATTAAGTTGATGGTTGTTTAAGTTGCAATCCATTCCTTACTCCTCTCCTTCCAACATTTTTAGGTATATGTTCTTATATTTTACATCCTTTTATTTTGTGAGTTCCTTGAATGATTTTTCACAGAAATATTCATTTTTACTGCTTTTATGTTTCACACCTTATCCTGTCACTTCTGGTCTCTTGATTTAAAGATTCCCCTTTACTATTTCTTCCAGGGCTGGCTTAGTGGTCATGAACTCCTTTAGTTTCTGTTTGTCTAGGAAACTCTGTAGCTCTACTTCTATTCTGAATGATAATCATATTGGATAGAGTATTCTTGGCTGCAGAGTTTTACTATTAAGCACTTTAATTTTGTTTTAAATATTTATTTATTTTTGAGACAGAGACAGAGCATGAATGGGGGAGGGTCAGAGAGAGAGGGAGACCCAGAATCCAAAGCAGACTCCAGGCTCTGAGCTGTCAGCACAGAGCCCAACGCGGGGCTCGAACTCACAAGCCGTGAGATCATGACCTGAGCCGAAGTCAGAGGCTCAACCGACTGAGCCACCCAGAACTTTAAATATATTGTGCAACTCCCTTCTGGCTCATGAAGTTTCTGCTGAAAAATCTCCTGCTGGCCTTCTGGGGTTTCCCTTTTAAGTTACTGTTTTCTTTTGTCTTGCTGCTTTTAGAATTTTTTATTACCATACTTTGACAATTTAATTACAATATGTCTTGGTGTGGGCCTGCTTTTGTTGATTTTGATGGGAATTCTCTGTGCCTTCTGGATCTGAACATCTGCTTCCTTCCCCAGATTAAAGAAGTTACAGCTATTATTTCTTCAAATAAATTTTCTGCCCTATTTTCTGTCTTTTCTTCTTCTGGGACTCCTATAATAAGAATGGTATTACGGTTGATGGAATCACTGAGTTCCTTATGTCTATTCTTGTTTTGTATAATTCTTTTTCCTCTCTTTTGTTCAGTTCCATTACTTTCCATTACTCTCTTCTAGGTCTCTAATTCATTCCTCTACTCTTCCAGCCTGCTGTTCATTCCATCAAGCATGTTTCTCATTTCATTTATTGAGCCCTTTATCTATACTATGTTATTCCTTATCTCTGTGTCAAGAAAGAGTGTCTTCCACTCTTTTCTCAATTCCAGTGAGTATCCTTATGATCCATTATTTTAAATTCTCTATCATGCATGTTACTTTTATGTTTTGCTTAGGTCTCTGGCCATTGCCTTGTCCTGTTCTTTCATTTGGGATATATTTTCTGTCTTCTCATTTTGTGTAAGTCTGTGCCTGTTTCTCTATGTTAGGAAAAGTCAGGTATGTCTCCTGTTCTTGAGGATAATGGCCTTATAAAGAAGAGGTCCTGGAGTGCCCTGCCATGTAATGTCTCATGTTTCCCAAGGCCTGGCTCTTCTGGGAATATTTCCAATGTAGGCAGCATGTACTCTCATGTTTTGTCCTGGACACTTTGTCCTTCAGGCCAGTTGTCTGCAGAGGCTTTCTTTGACTGCTGTGGGCATGTTTGGTCTCTGGTCTGAATGTGGTACATTGTAACCAGATGTGCTCTTGTCTGTTTGTGAAATAAAACCTGTTGCCACCATGGCAGGAACTGAGGCTCTGCAAAACTCTCGTGTGGGGAAATGTGGTATTGGCTGGGGTTTGGGCCAGTGTTCTGGGAGAACGGGCCCACTGTGCTGGGACTAAGGCCAGTGTGACTGGGAGCGGTGGTTCCACCGGAGCATAGGGTGGGGGTTGGCTCGGTGTGAACAAGTTAGATAGTGAATGTAGGCCCTGAGCTCTTCCTGCAGCTGGCCTTGTGCTTATGCCTAGTGCCAGGGGCACAAAATGGTGCCAGTCAGTTCCTTTTTTCTCAGAGGGGTCTCTCCCTAAATGCAGTCTCTCTGGGACACACTCCAAAATGAGTAAATAACCTCCCCAATGTGTGCCTCAGGTGCTCTTCAGATCATTGTTTTCCATGCTATATATTTGTAGGCTGTTTGCCTACCTTCTCTCCAAGAGCAGCCCCAATATTGCTCAAGCTCTCTCAGAGCCAAGCCAGTGACGTTTAAAAGTCCAGGCTTTATACCCCACTGGTTGCAAGAACTCATGAAATTCAGGCTCTTTCCCTTTCCAAGCCAATTGCTATGAGGATTTGTTTTCCCTGTGTGCTCCCCTCTGTGCTGGACTGTTTCTCACTCTTCTCTACAACTATGGCTCCCTCCCCAGTACAGCAGCCAATCTGTCTGTCTCCCAAGTAATGTCTCCACACTTCCTACTTTCTTTGATGTGGCTTTTTCTCTACCTTTAGTTGTGGAGTTCTGCCAGTCTTCAGGGCAATTTCTGGATATTTAGGATGATTTGATAGTTATCTAGTTGTATCCATGAGATGAGGTGAGCCTACAGTCCTCCTATTCTGCCCACCATCTTCTAATCTCCTTTTATCATTTTAATATGCTTTTTAAAAACTTAAATTTCTGATTATTCATTGCTACTATGTAAAGATACAATTCATTTTTGTATATTAATCTTGTGTCCTGTAACTTACTAAAGTCACTTATTAGTTCTAATGCATTTCTTTTTTGGTAGATCTATCAGATTTTCTATGTAGATAACCATGTTGCTTTCAAATAAATATAGTTTTACCTCTTTCTAATCCAGATACCTTCCATTTCTTTTCTTGCTTTATTGCATTGGTTAGAACATTGAGCACAATGTTCAGTATAAGTAATGATAGCAGACACCCTTGACTTATTCATAATCTCAGGGGGGGAAAATTCATTGTTTCACCATTAAGTATGATGTTAGTGATAGGTTTTTTGTAGATTCCCTTATCAAGTTGAAGTAGTTCTTTTCTATTTCCAGTTGGCAGAGAGGTTTTTTTGTTTTGTTTTGTTTTTTGTTTTTTTTAATCAGGAATGGATGTTAGATTTTATTAAATTTTTTTCCTGAATCTACTGAGATGAATATGTGGTTTTGCTTCTATAGTTTATAAATATGGTGAATTACACTGATTTATTTGTGAATGGTTAGCCAGTCTTGTATTTTTGGGATCTACTTGGTCATGATATATTAACATTTTTATATATTATTGGACTCAATTTGTTAAAATTTTGTTAAAAAGTTTTGCTTCTACATTCATGAGATATATTAGTTTACAGTTTTATTTCCTCTAATGGGTTTATCTGATTCTGATATTAATGTTGACCTCACAGAATTAGTTGGAAAGTATTTGATCCTCTTCAATTTTCTTCAAGTGTTTGATATAAAATTATTATTATTTCTTTTATAACTTCTTAGAATTCTCTAGTGGAGCAATGTGGACCTGGGGTTTTCTTTGTGGAACATTTAAAAATATACATCCATTCATCTTCATAGATATAGGGCAATCCAGGTTATCTACTTTTCTTGAATGGGCTTTGGTAGTTTTTGTCTTTTAAGGTGTCCATTTTGTTTTTTTAATTAAATACAGAAAATATATTTTATTCATCTCTGTCTCCCCAATACCAAACACATAGTTTGATGAGTGAATTTTGTTAAATGAAAGTATGGAAAAATTGACTTCTATGCTCAAAAGTAATCTTCGTAAAAATTCATCTGTGTTGATTTTTGTGAGTACACAAAGGCCATCCTCATTGTAAACAATTCAATACAAAAAAATTTAATTAGGAAGTAAAAATCCAAAGTTCCCCAATTTTTTGTTTTTCAATGTCTAAAGGTAATAAATATTTAGAAGAATTTTTTTTACTTTAAAAAACAGGATCACATTATGTAGCCAAGTTTTGAACCTGTTCCCTTCTTCCCCTTTAAACATATATCTAGCTCTCATTTAGTACACATCCAGATTCTCTCTCCTTCTTAAAGGAGACATAGTAATCTCTCATTTGGCAGTACCATAATATAATCATACTCCTACTGACATTTAGATTATTTTTAATTTTGTGATATAACATACAGTGATATAATGATATCTTTGCATTTTGCATTCTTGTGCAAGTATTTTAAAGTTAATGTTGTATGAAAGCAATATGTATACACAAATTAATAAATCAAATATCTTTAGAAGGCTGATTAGTAGTCATTTGCTTCATTTTCATTGCCCTTCCTATACCCTCCAAAGAATTGTTAAACCTCTCTGAAAATGATTAGTAGTTCTTTTTCCCTGAAAGACATCTTAATGGAGGCTTCTTGTCTCCTGCTGTTTAAATTAGACATGTTCTAGGATTTTTGAACAGCTATCAGCCCAGGATTTACCTTCACTTCTCGGCTGTGCATATATCATGCACCTTCAACCCAGGGTCTTCCATTTTTATTTGTTTGTTCCTTTGTTTTGCAATAGCTTCTTTAAAAAATGGTGTATAGAAGGTACATTTTTTGAGACACTGTATGTTTGCAAATGTCTTTATTTGATACTTACATTTGATTGATGATTTGGCTTGGAAAGAATGCTTCCTCAGTAATTTGAAGACATCACTCCATTGTGATATGGCATTCAATGTTGCTATGGATCTATCCAATACCATTGTGATATTTTTCTTTTCAAATTGTTATTTAATTTCTAGTTAGTTAGCATACAGTGCATTATTGGTTTGAGTAATCACTTACACACAACACCCAGTGCTCATTAAAAGTACCCTCCTTAATACCCACTACCCATCCAGCCCTTCTCCCACTCATCTCCCTCTATCAACCCTCAGTTTGTTCTCCAACATAACTGTCTCTTATGGTTTGTTTCCCTCTCTCTTTTTTCCTCCCTTCCCATATGTTCTTCTGTTTTGTTTCTTAAATTCCACCCATTAATGAAATCATTGGTGTTTGTCTTTCTCTGACTTATTTACCTCAGTGTAATACACACTAGCTCCATCCACTTCTTACAAATGGCTAGATTTCATTCTTTCTGATGACTAACATTTCATTGTACATATATACATCTTCTTTATCTATAAGGTGTGCATTTCAATTCCAGCACTGAATTTCAATTTCCATTTCAATTTTTTCAATACCTTTGGTCATAACTTTCCCTTATTATTCTTTTAAAATGTGTAGAATCTGAAGTGATGTCACTTTTGTCATCTAATATTATTTCTCTAAACATCCTGGTGATATGCTCATAGGAAAGTTATCAATTTTAAAACTTTACTGTCATGTATACATGAATTAATTTTATGGCTTTAAATAGGTACTGCTCACAATGACTTATTTTAAAATAGTTATATTATTTCTGCTCTGCCAATATTCTTACAAGTCATTTAAACTGGGCCTTATTTCATTATCTCTAAAAATGATTAGGTGAAATGGGTTAAGATCTTTCCAGCTCAAAGAGTTTGATTCCATAAATTAAAAAAACATATGTATGTGTGGTTCTAAGTTTATATGTTTCTGGTATGTTATTTTTCATTTTTAGTAGCAAGAAAATTTCCCTGAAAGTATTTATTCATGAAAGCAATTCCACAGAACAACAACAAAAAATAACAAACCTAATATTTCACTTAATTTTGATAATAAAATAATAGGCAATTCTCTCATAAGACTTTTTAAAAAAGGTATTCCAAAACTCTAATTTTTAAACACTTTTCAATAAGAACAGAGAAGTTTATTTGATATTTGTCCCAGATATCTGTTGTAATGTATTTTCACTCATGCATATAATAAGCAAGTGTTTACATGAAATAGAGCCAAAGGAGTCTATATGCCCTGCTCTCTGCAACCTTATTCAGATTTGTTTTCCAAAAAGAATATGAAATATCACATAGTCTTCTTAATTTTCTAAGGATACTTGCTGGTAACTCTTTGAATGTTTTTATTTAGACAGTGAATGTTTGTTTTTTAGCACTTTATCAAAATGCTTTATTTTATTATCTTTGTAACTAATTTACTAATTTCACTAATTATTACTTAATAAATAGGGAACCAGAAATGACTACATATAAAGGGATTTATATCTTTGATTCATAAAGGAAGATTGTCTCTTTTCCTCTGATTAGTCATGAAGCAGCAACTTTAGCAACAACCAATCATCCACCCTAATACTTTGAAATCCCTTAGATTCAAAACATCTGTTTTCTTCAAAGAGCAACAGTTCCATAACTAAGAATAAAAAATCACAGTCTTGGGGAACTAATAAAATTGTAAACTAAATTTTCCAAGGCAGCAATAATTTCAGTTCTAAAGGTTATCTAGAATGCACATGAGAATGGAATTGTTTTTTCATTATCTAGGACCACTGAGTCTTGCATGAGTTCATCCATGATGTAAAAGCTAAAATCTTAAATGTATATCTATTTTCTGGCATTAGCTATGCCTCCCAATCAATTTATAAAGTGGACTGAGAAGCACACAAGTAGAAAGTCATAGTATGGAAGGACCCTTAATGAAATTCTTCCAGAACTTTCATTTCACTGGCCACATTTAATTTCCTAATTAAAAAATAGGCAAAAAAAGTATAAAATCTAGCTGTCTACTATTTATAAGTGATACCTAAATTGCAATACAGTCTGAAAATAAAGAAGGAAAAAAGATATACTAGGTAAATGGTGAGGAAAAGGAAGAAGATGTAGCAATATTAAGAGCAGACCAGATAGAATTTAAGTCAATAAGTAGTAAAAAGGGGAAAAAAAGCCTTATTTTATATTGATAAAATATTCAGTCCATTTAAATTAGTCATTAGCCATTATATGTACCATACAAAATAACATGAAAACACATGCTGGCAGTAGTAAGAAGATAGGCATAGACATTACTATAATGGGAGATTTTAACTATCTCTATGAATTTGACAGATTAAGTATAAAAAGTAATTATGGGAGGGGCGCCTGGGTGGCTCAGTCGGTTAAGTGTCCGACTTCGGCTCAGGTCTCACGGTTTGTGGGTTCAAGCCCCACGTTGGGCTCTGTGCTGACAGCTCGGAGCCTGGAGCCTGCTTCAGATTGTGTGTGTGTGTGTCTCTCTCTCTGCCCATCCCCTGCTCATGCTCTGTCTCTCTGTCTCTCAAAAATAAATAAATGTAAAAAAAAAAAATTTTTTTTAAGTAATTATGGGAGCGCCTGGGTGTCTGAGTCAGTTAAGTGGCCGACTCTTGACTTTGGCTCAGGTCATGATCTCACGGTTTGTGAGTCTGAGCCCTGTGTCAGGCTCTGCGCTGACAACATGGAATCTGCTTAAGATTCTGTCTCCTTCTCTCTCTGCCCCTCCCGGGCTTGCGTGAGCGCACACTCTGTCTCTCTCGAAATAAATAAAAATAAACTCAAACAGAAAAAAGTTAACTATGGTTACAGAAAAAATTTAAAAGCATAAATATTAACCAACTTAATTTGTATCCTAGAAATAGAAGATATATATTCTTTTCAAATTCCCACAGAATATTTTACAAAATAGACCATATGCAAGGCCACAAAAAAAACTCAAAAAATTTTAAGAAATAGTCAATATAGATTGCACATTTTAATAATAAAGTTTTATATTTTTCCTTCTCTGAAGAGAAACTCATTTACATATGGTGTCTTTCAATAAGGTCATGCTTAGATATCATTATTCTTGAATAACAGCCACAAACATTTTGTTTTAAAAAAGTCTAAAAGACTTTAATTGCTAAGAGGCTCAAAAAGATAAAGAAACAACATTTTCTTGATTTGTGTTCAATAATCCCCCAGCAGAAATGTTTATTTCCAGCCTTGTATTCATAAGAATGCAAACTTGCACTTACATACTGAAAATGACATAGGAGCAATATACAAGTTCAAGAAGAAAAAACGCCAAAAGAGCCAAAACTAAGGTTTATGTAATAGACACAGAAAGATAAAACCGAGAAAATACATTTTAGAAAAACAAACTTCTTAAGGACCATTGTATTTTACTTGCTTCCACCCTCCACCATTCTTAGTTTTATATTCATAAGGGTGTCTAATAGAAAACCAAGACCAACACCATTCATTCACAAAATCAGCAAACTAATAATTATTTTATTTCAATTTGTTATAACAGGTGATGAACTTGTGCCAAAAAGACATTGTGCTATCAAAATGAGGAATGAAAAACTACAGAGATTTCAGATAAACTAAATCAAATAAGCATAAATTTCCTCCAAAGAAGTACAAATTTCCCAGTTGGCAAATATAATAGTTGGCAATTCCCAGACTGCCAAAGAAGCCAAATGCAATTTCTCTCTATTACTGATGTTACCCTGTGAATTGAACTGAAGGCCCTATGGTAACCAGCCCCCACTGAACAGTGTCTAAAATATAACTGCCTCACAATTAATTTTATAACACATCCAGTAAGTCTCTTCTCTGTAATGTGCCATATGTTATGCAATAATTGCATCTTAATTACAAGTACTTTACATTCAGACAATAAAACCTTTATTAACATTTCAAAATTTGAAAGAAGAAAACTTCTTAAGCATTCACAGTGTGGAAGATGCTTTATACTGCATGAATCATGAACAGGGCAGTGATCCTGCCATTACTATAATAAAAAGAGGTATTATCTCTCCTTCCTTTGAACATCTGTAGTACTTATCATCCCAATCACTCATTTGGCACAGTTTTGAAGTAGTAAATTCTTCACATGCATCTGTCTGATCTGAATGAATCCTTAAGGGCAATAGTCTCATCCTCTGTTTATTGGGATCTTCCCAATAGAGAAGTAAGGCAAGTAAGAGGATCTACCTCACAAGCAAGAACTGTTTCTTAAATATTAAATTGACTTTTGTTAATTAATTAAGGAATGTCACCAACATACCCTTCCTTCAACAGCATCTATGGAGCATGGTTACTGCTCTATATTCCAGAGTGTCTATACTTCCAAATTTTCCCCAAAATTAAAATGAAGCAAACAAAACAACAAGGTCTACTTAACATAGCTAGATTTTAGGTAAGCGGCATTAGAGAAAATGAATAAATTTTCTTTAGGTTAATCCTAACTCTAATCAAAGATCTTCAAACATCTAGGTTCTAGCAGAATTAGGTGGGCCGTAACACTATTTTAAATCCCTGTCCCAGGGTTAGAAAATAATAGCAACAATAACAAAGCTTTACCATCTGTCCCCAAAATTCTTCCTTTCTTCTCTAGACCTTCCTACACTCAATCAGCGGTTACCCCTACACCTTCCAAAAGGTTCCCATGGCTCATGTTTTTAGCAATTCCACTGTACAATGACTCAAATTTTAACACACGTTTTAGAATATCCTTAAGGACTTGTTAAACACAAATTGCTGGGCTCTACCCCTAGAGTTTCTTATTCAGTAGGTCTAGTGTGGGTCTGCATTATTTGCATTTCTAACCAGCTTCAGGTGATGCCGATGCTCCTCATCCAGAGACCATACTTTGAGAACTACTATACACTCAAATATGCCCCCATTTCTGTAATGTTTACTGTGCCTGATTATATCATGGAAATCAATTTTAAAGTTTAATTCTTCTTTTAGATGAAGCTTGGTATCTTTCCTATTCTAAATAGGAGTTGGCCATGTGGAGTGAATGGATGGCAAACACCATTTTCAAAGTCTTCACGTGGAGACTTTCAGTATAGTATTAAATGTGTTTGGACAAAGAGTGACTCCCTAACTTTTCTAGCTCCAAAATGCTACGCAGTCATTTGGACCAGGTGACTGTCTCTACAGGGAAGCACCAAACTAATTAGTTATTCGGTCCACATTAACCCAATTTAGAATTACAGGGATGCACATATTATCCCCTTTGCCAGGAACCTTTCTCCCTCCTTCTCATATGGTTAACTTGTTTTCTTTCAGATCTTAGCTCAGAGATGACTTATTCAGGGAACCTTCCTTTTCGTCCCCATGACCAGGTCAAACCTATTACGGGTTTTCATAGAGTCACTGAATCCCCTCCTTTGTAGCCGTTGTCATGGTTGCATTTTTCACATTTGTTTATATAAGTATTTTACTAATAGTTATTTTCTACACTGGATTACAAGCTCCAGACAGGGAATGTTTTTGGTTTTGATCACCATTATACTTTCAGCACCTAGCACAGTATCAGGGACATAGAAGATGTTCTCAGATATTGAAGCTCAGATATCTGAGCTTTTTTTAGCCCAAAGAAAGATAAGGGGAAGTATTCCTTCTATACTTTGCCCTTTTCAGCTACCTGATTAAAAAAAAAAACAAACAGAAAAACAAACAAACAAAAACCCCAGAAAAACAAAAAAAAACTTACCTTTTCTGAATAATTCTTGGAGACTTTCAGCACTTTGATTTAATACAGCCCATATTTCTTCCTCCTGCAGAGGTCCACCCCGAACCTCCAGGGCCTCAGCTAGTGACACGTGCATATTACCTAAGAAACAAAGGAAACAGAAGGGGTACAATATCAGCAACTTGCACTGCATTTGTAGTGGTGAAAGTTCTACATCAGTGATGCGAGACTGAGGTTCCTATCTACCTAATTTCTCAATATGGCCTTTAATCTAAACATAATCCTACGGCTTAAACTCATGGAGGATAGAAGAATTAGAGGGAAAAAAATCTCAAAATAACTACTTGCCCTAGCCCAACAGGATCAGCTTCAGAGCCTGAACTGGAAAATAGGTGGTGACTATTTCATGGCAGAAGAGAGAGACTTGAAGGTATCAGGAGGCACCAAAGTGTGGATGATTAAATCAGAGCAGAACTGAAGGCCTTTCAGATTATACTTCCAGGCTTCATCCTATCCATCCCAGGTAAAAAAGAGTAGAGAAGAGCTTCTACAGCCATGGTGCATGAAGCTGAAATAAGATGGAACACATTTCTTCTACTCACTAATTAATTTCTACATCTTCAATATATACAGTATAACTATAAAATTTTTCACTGATGGACTTAACTACTTTCAGACCCAACTTTGCTGCCAACTTACCATTTGCCCCTGGAAAGACCATTTCACCTCTAACCTCAGTTTTCTATCCGTGACATGGGAATAATAATAATAGAAACAACATTGCCATTTTGGGGTGGCTATGGCAGGGAAAAGGGTTATTCCTGTAAACATGCTTTGTAATCTAACTCTGTAGAGGCTGAATTAATAAAAAATCAGGAGGTTGACTCTGTGGTGACATTTTTGTAGGGACAATCTTTTTCAATGGCATTAAATTAAGTGGGTGATAATATTAATAAATTTTAAGGTTTTCTACGGTGTTCAATAATTCTATTTTCGTTATGAAGGCAGGGGGTGGGGGGAGTCTATATCATCTATATAAAGTGTCCTACATTGACATTCCTTGAAAAGAAAATTATTCCTTACAATGATCACTAAGATTTCTATCCAAACTAACCAATTTGAGCACAATGTGTATCTACTGGTAGGTAGAAGCAGATGGGTTTAGCAAAGAAGCTAGAGGGAGTGAAAAATGTTAAATGCTTATTTTCTGTAATTATAACCATTAAATTTTAAAATTAACCAACAAAAAACAGCTGTTTTAGAGAAAAGTTGATTTTGTTTACTCAACTAACAAGAATAGCTAATATTTTGTTTCAAATTACATTTATGATACTTTAACCCAGACTGAAAAAAAAGCAACTCCAGCTACAAATGAGGTCAGCCTTGTCCTGTTACTTTTCTTTTCAAATATTTACTATAGCATTTTATGCTTAGAGCCTACCTTGAGGGGTGTGTACTTAAGTGGAACAATGTGGTAGTTAAAAGGGAAGACAGAAGATACTGCTTAGAAAAAGCCAGTCATTTTTATTTAGCTTGTATAGAAGTGATTATTTATTCAAACACCTCTTCCCCCAAAAAACTCTCAGTTTCATATTCACTTTATTAAATGGCAGCATATTTATTTTTTAAAAAATAATAAGCTTCATTCCTTTCTAAGAGATAGGAGTTATTATCTTCTACGTAAAATACTGTATTGAATTGGAAGTTTCAACAGATGCGTCAAGATACTATTAGGAATCAGATACCCAACAGGATTTGTGAGTAAGTCTACCCTGCAGCAAATTTCCAAAGTAATATGTCTGAGAACTGGTTAGATAGCTCTAAAGCCTACACATAAGGTATAAAGAGTACAGAGAACATTACATGTGAGGAATTTCTTTGAAGATAGGTGTACTGATTTTCATGTCTCCCTCAAAGTAGAAGGGATGCAGGAAGGTGCCTTTGTTTAACATCTAGCCAGCAAAAGAGGGCTCAATGGAACCCCCAGGAGCACTTCCCCGGTGTTAGGGAGTTCACCAAAAGGAGGACACCATAGACTGGTGCCTGATACTTCAGGAATCTACAGGTTTTGGCTGTCACTCTGAGACAGCAGCCAGAGAGGAGAGAGCATACAAGACTCAGAGTGAGGAAGCATGCTGTAATTGGGGTGGGGTATAAACAGCTTGGAGCTAACAAAATTCTACCCAGATGAAAATGTTATGAAATTTAGGTTGTGGCAATGGTTGCACAACTCTGTACCTATACTAAAAACCACTGAAGGTAAATTTTAAAAGGGTAAATTTTATGGTATGGCAATTATATCTCAGTAAAGCTGTCTAAAAAAAGTAATCCTACTCAGAGTACCTCCTGTGGTTCCCAGAGTACCATCAGGAGGGGAAAGGTGGGAGAGGGGTAGGAGGGATGAACAGGAAGGATGAGGGGGTAGGAAGACAGGAGAAGGAGAAGGAAGCAGAAGAAGAATTAGGTACTGGCTAGTAGAAGGGATCATATTTTGAAGTGTCACAGAAAGTACAGCTCCAGTGAAGGTCTCTGAAGAACACACTAAAGTACACATAAGAGAAACAGCCTTAAGCACATATCAAGTTCAAAATGAGTTACAAGTCAGGTAAAAAAAATTATTTGCCTCTCTATCTTTCTTCCTTCCCCCAGTTTAAATCCTAATTGGGTCAGATAAAGCAACTTGCAAATGGGTGAGGAGATAAGTAACAAAAGGAGAAGCTAAGCACATTGCCTCCCGCCTATAGCTAATCGTAGCTATGGGAAGGAATAGCTTTGAATGAAGACTGAAGTGTTGATTAATATACTGACTAGGCATTTTTAATGATGGAATTGACCTTGTATTTTCAACTTGAGTGACTGTAGTTCTTAAGTGACTGTAAGGAGAGAATTATGGACCTGAATTTCTACATAGAGGCAAGAGAAGAACTTCCCTCATGAAAGGAAGGAAGGAAGGAAGGAGACAAAATAAGTTGCTTATGATTACACCTTATGCATTCCATTGTAAAGCAAACGATCTGTATCATATACAAAGTTCTAAAACTTAAGATACAGGTTTATACTTAGTGTTAAAGAAATTGGTTTTTAAAACATAATTATTTTCTTCAACAATGGCCAAACTATGGAGAGAGCCCTAAAGTCCATTGACTAATGAAATGAAAAAGAAGATGTGGTGTTTATATATATATAATATGGAATAGTACTCAGCCATCAAAAAGAATGAAATCTTGCCATTTGCAATGATGTGGATGGAGCTAGTATGTATTAGGCTAAGCAAAATAAGTCAATCAGAGAAAGACAAATACCATATAATTTCACTCATATGTGGAGCTCAAGAAACAAAACATATGAACATATGGGAAAGGCGGGGCTAGAAGAGAGAGAAACAAACCACAAGAGACTCTTAATGATAGAGAACAAACTACAGTTTGACGGAGGAAGGTGGTGGGAGATGGGCTAGATGGGTGATGGGCACTAAGGAAGGCATATGCTGTGATGAGCACTGGGTATTGTATGTAAGTGATGAATCACTGAATTCTACTCCTGGAACCAATATTGTACTGTATGTTAACTAACTAGAATTTAAATTTAAAAAAAAGAAAGAAAATCACCATAATAAATATATAATTACTTCCTATAAGAAAATGAAAAAGTAAAAGTAACTTCTGAACACAACAGAATTTTTCAGTGCTTGATTTGTCTTATAAAGATTACTGATTATACTTCTGTTATTTGACTCAATCAGGCTGAATTATATATTAGTCTCCTGTTAATTTTTATTAGAAAGTATTTGTCTATTCAGTGAAGTAGGATCTCTATGCATCTCTAGCCGGAACTCGTTAGAACTTCAAAACATAGAAGGAACACTATTTTTGAAAGCAATATTATATAGCTAACAAAATAGATTTGATATTTTTAATTTACAGCTTGCTAGAAAAAAAGCTTAAGACTTTTTAAAACTGCCTCGCCCCTCAAATCATCCAATCTCAAAACTTAATGTATTGCTAAAACAGCTTTCTAAAAATCAAACAACACTATAATTTACAAATTATCTACCATCACCATGTTTGACAATTGCCATCATTATCGTTATCAGTTTTCTCTATTTTTATTCACCTTTACTATGGCTTTCCATATCACTATCTCTGAAAGAATACAAGGGAGGGGCACCTGGGTGGCTCAGTCGGTTAAGCAACTGACTTCGGCTCAGGTCATGATCTCACAGTTTGCGGGTTTGAGCTCCGCATCAGGCTCTGTGCTGATAGCTTGGAGCCTGGAGCCTGCTTCAGATTCTGTGTCTCCCTCTCTCTCTGCCCCTCCCCCACTTGTGCTCTGTCTCTGTCTCTGTCTCTCTCTCTCTCTCTCTCAAAAATAAAATAAAAAATGTAAAAAAATTTTTTGAAAGAAGACAAGGGAATGAAAGAAATGCAGAAGTAGAAGAAGAATGCAAATAAAAAATAAATAAAAAGTGGAAAAGTGGAGGAAAAAAAGCTTGAAGTCAACCAATAGATGACGGAAACAATTTGTCATGAAAATTCTTAAAAGTGTATTAACTTCAGTTGTTTCCTTTAGACACAGTACTAGACAACTTGGGGTATAGATGTATGACTGGCATTATTTTACCATCAAAGAGGTTCTGTTTTACAATTAACATACCTGTATTATTTACTTGTTTCCTTGAATGTGGTAGGCTACATGATAATGAAGGTTAAGGGAAGATTTTCAAATAAGAAAAATTAATTATATTACATAACCAGAATCTTTGTGTTTTTGGTTAACACAAATATTAGGTCATGACCTTAAAACTGTGCCCAGTCAGAAAAGCCACAGAAGGATTCTAACAGATGTCATTTTAATCCTGAGGGATTTGTGGCACTCAAAAATAGGAAGCATAGAAAAGTGTTTCCAAAAAGATTGAAATAGTAAACAGATTAACTGAATCCAATCAAGTCATGTAACAATCCGTCTGGGGTTAGACTAATGAATTAGGTTTGTTTAAATTGATTCTAAGGAAATAGGGCTATAAGATTACCCTATTTTAAGAACAAAACAACTATAAAATAGAGCTCTGTGTGTGCCACTACAGAGCTCTTTGTGTGGGCAAAGATCTATTCACCATCCTAGCTAAGGACTTTGTTGGCCATTAAGACACAATAATGAGAGGCACCTGTGTGGCTTAGTCAGTTAAGCATCTAACTCTTGATTTCGGCTCAGGTCTTGATCTCACAGTTCATGGGATCGAGCCCTGTGACCAGCTCTGTGCTGACAGTGCAGAGCCTGCTTGGGATTCTCTCTGTCTCTCCCTCTCTCTGCCCTTCCCCTGCTCACTCAAGCTCTCCCTCAAAATAAATACATAAACATAAAAAAAAGAAAAGAAAAGAAAAGAAATCATAATGAGTTGAGAAGGCAACCTCCAAAATTATAAGTATCTTTTGATCCAAAAGATTCACAATGAAGTTTATAAAAAGTTTAAGAGATGCAAGCCCATATAATAGTATTTTTTAAAATTAAAGAATCTGTACATATTTGGTATTTTAGGTGTTTCTAATATTTAGGAGAAATAGGTCAGTTAGAATAATAGATCTGGTCTTTGATATCAATTTAAATAATGTAATTGAGAAAATGAGTTCAGACTTGTATTTTAAAATGTATCAAATACCACTGGAACATATAAAAGAAATTAATCTTAGCATACTTGTAAGTTTTCATTCATCAGATTTATTTAAATAATCAGGAAGATGATTTTTTTGTCAGACAACTGAAATACTTAAAATTTTTTTATTTAATATTTATTTAATATTTAAAAATATGAATGAAGCTTAAAATATTTTAAAAAGTTTAATTAACAAAGTTTTAAAATTATATACCCAATTAAATAACTCCTTGAAAGTGACTTAAATTTTTCTACAATAAAGTAATTAAATTGACCTTAGAAGCTTAAGAACTAGAATTCTAGAGCTTCTAGCTCTAGAGCGCTAGAAGCTCTAGAGCTGCTAGCTCTAAGTGACTTAAATTTTTCTACAATAAAGTAATTAAATTGACCTTAGAAGCTTAAGAACTAGAATTTTAGAATTTTTAATTTAATAAAAATTTAAAAATAATTTTAATAATCTTTTTTGCATACAGTAATACCCCAGAGGCCATTTTTTCAAAGTTAGGAAAAAAAATCAATTAACTCAGAAAATCATCCTGGGTTACATAAAGTTTCTTAAATACAATATCAAATGTTTGATCCTTAGAAGAAAAAAAATGATAAATTAGAATCTATCAAAATTGAAACCTCTGCTTCTTGAAAAGAACTGCTAAAAGAATGGGGGAAAAAAGCCACAAATTAAAGGGAAATATTTGCAGATCACATAGCTGATAAAAGATTTTTATTCAGAATATATAAAGCATTGTCAAAAGTCAATAATGGGAAACAATCCCACTTAAAAAAAATAGGCAAGATATTTGAATACACACTTTGTCAAAGAAAATATCCGGATGGCAAATAAGCATATGAAAAGATACTCAACATCATTAGTCATTAGGAAAATGAAAATTAGAACAATGAGACATTGTTACATAGTTATCAGAATGGCTAAAATGAAAAAGACTGTCCATACTAAGTATTGACAAAGATGACAAGGAACTAGAACAATGGCTAGTGAGAATGTAAAATGGTACCCTTTGGAAAAATATTTGGTGAAAGTTTCTTAAAAAATTAAATTTAAGTCAACCATATGGTCTAGTCATTCCACTCCAAGGTATTTACCCAATAGAAATTAAACCACATATGTATATGAAGTCTTATATGCAAATCTTCATTGCAGCTTTATTTGTAAAAGCCAAAACCTGGAAACAAGCAAATGTCTATCAACAAGTAAATGGATAAACAAATTTAGTGTATTTCCACAATGGATTATTAATCAGCAATAAAGAGGAATGAACTGTTATTGATACATGCAACAACATGAATCTTGAAATAATCATGTTGCATAAAGGAAGCTAGACAAAAAAAGTATATAATTTATGATTACACATGTAAAAAATTATAGAAAATGCAAACTAATTTATAGTTAGAGAAAATAGTTCAGTTGCCTGAGGATGGCATTGCTCTTTGGAGAAGCATGTGGTAGTGATTAAGGGACATGAGAAAATGTCTGGAGATGATGGATATGTTCATTACCTTTACTGTGATGATGAGTTTTACAGATGCATCTGTATTTCATAACTTACCAAATTGTGTCCTTTGTATGTATAGTTTTTTATATATATGTCAATTATGCCTCAATAATGCTGTTTACAAGAGAAAAAACAAACTAAACATGACAAAAGTGAGACAGCACTGCCTTTCTTTGTCCCATGAAGCTGTCTGAATGTTTTTTTATTGTCAGAAAAAAACAAGCCCCAACTTCAGGTAACACATGCTTTGATAAAACAAAAAACAAAAGAGATGTGTTTTCTAAAAGGAAACTTCTCCTATTTAAAAAAAAAAAAAAAAAAAAAAAAAGCTGTAAGGCTAACGAAACCAAATTCTATGGCTAAAGTCTAAGATCTTCCCTCCTCAAACAGCCAAAGCGTATCTAAGATGCCACTTAGATGTTATTGAAATTAGAATTTGTGAACTGATAACACAATTGTTTTAAAAATCCATTACTCAAGATAGCAATCCGTTGTTTTTCTCTTAACTTCTAATTTCCTAAGCATTTAAATCCAAAATGATAATTACAATAGTTAGAGGACATGTTAAATCATGTGAAAGTATTTCTTTTATCTATTAATCTAGAATGGTCAACACCAAGACCGATATATACGAAGTGGAAACAATAAAAGCACTATTATAACTCTAGAAGACTAAAAGCTAATTAAAAAAATACATTACTATTTCTTTCTATTAGGGTGTAGGTATAGATAGATCAGGTAGTAGAGAAAAAGCATTATTGCCTAATATAGTTAGGAAAGACTGAGGAAGAATTGGGATTTTAAGGAGAAAAAGATAAAACTCAGTGAAATTTTTATTGGATGTTGCCTCAAGATAGAAAACAGCATGTGTCTAAACATTTTTATTGAAGTTGGAGTAGTGCTTAATATTTGTCAACTTTTCCATTACATTTTTCCAGTGAGAGAAGAGAAACTAAAACAAACACAAGTCTAAATTGCCTTTCTGGGCCTCTGGTTCATGTCAACCACTTATCTAAATAGAAATCATATATGCCTGTTCCCTGCTTTCAGGGGACAGCTTCAAAAAACAAGAAGAAAAACTGTGGAATTCTTCACTCTCTATATGTCATTTAAGCTTAGGAGAGAAGTAAAATGGAAGGAAAAATCCCTAATTTCAACGTTACATTTCTTCTCACCAACTGAGAGTTACCAACAGAAAGTAATGTAGTGGTAGAATTTCAGTTTTGAGCAGTGCCTTTCTATATCACCCCTCCTCCCCACCTACTGACTCTTGATAAGATCATTGCTTTAGAGTATTTGCTAGTCTTCTTCAAGAAATGTCGATTTAAAGCGTATCAGAGTGGTCAGCCATTAAAGGAAACCAATATGTATGAAGCATAAAAGACCAAGAAAAAAATAGTATTTGTCCTTTATATTGTAATAAACAAATTACTTTGGTAGGCAGAACTTTGAAATTGCCCTCAATATTCCTTTCATGTTATGACTGCCTATGTAGGGGACACAGAGCAAAGACCAAAGGGTGGCCTCTAGGAATGGACAGTGTACTCCACCCAACAACCAGAGAGAAAATGGTCCTACAATCACAAGGAAGTGAATTCTAACAATAACCAATGAGTTTCACATAGGACTCTGAGCCTCAAATGATACTGTAGTCTCAGCTGACACCTTGATTTCAGTCTGGTGATATCTTGAAAAGGGGAACCAGCTAATCTGTACCCAGACTCCTGACCAAAGAAATGTAAAATCATAAATTTGTGTTGCTTTAAGCTGCAAAATTTTAAGCTGGTAATCTGTTACACAGCAACAGGAAACTAACACAGATTGTGGTACCTGGATGTGGGATGCTGCATTAACAATAAAAATGTGAGAGTGGCTTTGGAATTAGATATTGGGCAGAAACTACAAGAATTTTCAGAAGTGTGATAGGGAAAACCTAACTTACATTGAATAGATTTTTAATAAACATCTGGATCTTAATCTGGATGCTGCTGGTGAGGACTCAGAAGGAAATGAGGGGCATGTTATAGGCACACCTCACAGATTCTACAGGTTCAGTTCCAGACCACCATGGATAAAGCGAATATTACAATAAAGTAAGTCAAATGAAATTTTTGGTTTCCCAGTGCAGATCAAAGTTATGTTTACACTGTAGTCTATTAAGTGTACAATAGCATTATATCTAAAAAAAAAACCCTTAACTTAAAATTTTTGTTGCTTAAAAAAATGCTAACTACCATCTGAACTTTCAGTGAGTTGTAATCTTTTTGCTGGTAGAGAGTCTTGTCTTGATAATAATGGCTGCTGACTGATCAATGGGGTGGTTGCTAAAGGTTGGGGTGACTGTGGCAGTTTCTCAAAATAAGACAACAGTGAAATTTGCCACATTGATGGACTCTTTTTTTCACAAATAATTTCTCTGTGCATGGATTGCTGTTAGATAGCACTGTAGAACTTTAAAAACTGGAGTCAATCCTCTCAAACCCTGTTGCTGCTTTATCAACTACATTTATGTAATATTCTAAATCCTTTGTTATCATTTTGACAATCTTCACAGCATCTTCACCAGTAGATTCTACCTCAAGGAACCACTTTCTCTGCTTATCCATAAGAAGCAACTCCCCATCTGTTAAAGTTTTATCATGAGATTGCAACAATTCAGTCACATCCAGGCTCCACTTACAATTCTAGTTCTCTTGCTATTCCCACTACAATTGCAGTTACTTCCTCCACTTGTACTCCTCAAAGTCATCCATTAGGGTTGGAATCAACTTCTCCCAAACTACTATTAATGTTGACGTTTTGACCTTTTCCCATGAACCATGTATGTTTTTAATGCTATCTAGAAAGGTGAATACTTTCCAGAAGGTTTTCAACATATTTTCCCAGATCCATCAGAGGAATCACTATCTATGGCAGCTATAAGCTTTACAGAATGTATTTCTTAAATAATAAGACTTGAAAGTCATAATCACTCCTTGGCTAATGGGCTGCAGAATGGATATTGTGTCAGCAGTCATGAAAACAACATTAATCTTGTACATCTCCATCAGAGCTCTTGGGTGACCAGGTGTACTGTCAATGTGCAGTGATATTTTGAAAGGAATCTTTTTTCCTGAGCAAGTAGGTCTCAACAGAGGGCTTAAACACTCAGTAAACTATATTGTAAATAGATTTGCTATCATCCAGGTTTTGTTGTTTCATTGAAAGTACAGGCAGATTAGATTTCTAATTTTTAAGGGTCCTAGGATTTTCAGAATGGTCAGTGAGCATTGGCTTCAACTTAAAGTCACCAGCTGCCTTAGGCCCCTAACAAGAGAGTCAGCCTGTCCTTTGAAGCTTTGAAGTCAGGCATTGACTATTCCTCTCTAGCTATGAAAATCCTAGATGGCATCTTCTTCCAATAGAAGTCTGTTCTGTCTACATTGAAAATCCGTTTAGTGAAACCACCTTCAGTAATCTTCTTAGCTAGATCTTCTAGATAACTTGCTGCAGCTTCTACATTAGCACTTGCTGCTTCACTTTGCACTTTAAGTTATAGGGACGGCTTCCTTTCTTAAACCTCATGAACCTCTACTAGCTTCCAACTTTCTTCTTCAGACTCCTCACCACTCTTAGCCTTCAGAGAATTGAAGAGAATTGGAGCTGTGCTCTGGATTAGGCTTTGGCTTAAGGGAATGTTGTGTGACTGGTTTGATCTTCTATCTAGGCGACTAAAACTTTCTCCATATTAGAAATGAGGCTGTTTCACTTTCTTATCATTCCTGTGTTCTCTAGAGCAGCACTTTTGATTTCCTTCAAGAACTTTTCCTTTGCATTTACAACCTGGTTAAGTGTCTGGCACAAGAGACTTAGCTTTTGGCCTATCTTGGCTTTTGACATTCCTTCCTCACTCAGCTTAATCACTTTTAGCTTTTGATTTAAAGCAAGAGACATGGGACTCTTCCTTTCACTTGGACACTTAAAGGCCACTGTAGGGTTATGAATTAGCCTAATTTCAATATTGTTGTATCTCAGGGAATAGAGAGAGAGCCCTGAGGAGAGGGAGAGAGATGGGGTAACAGCCAGTTGGTAAAGCAGCCAGAGTGCATGCAACATTTTTCGATCCACCATCTTACATTGGCACATTTGTGGCACCCCAAAACAATTACAATAGTAACATCAAAGATTATCAATCGCAGATCACCATAACAAAATAACTTAAGATGTGATATACTACAAGAATTACTAAAATGTGACACAAAGACACAAAGTGAGCAAATATTGTTTGAAAAATGGCACCAAAACACTGGCTTGAGGCAAGGTTGCCACAAACCTTCCTTCAATTTGTAGAAAATGCAGTATCTGCAAAATGCAATAAAGTGAAGTACAACAAAATGGGATATGCCTGTACTGGAAACTGGAATAAGGGGAATCCTTGTTATGTAGGAGCAAAAAGCTTAGCAACATTATGTCCTATAGTTATATGGAAAGCAGATCTTATCAGTGACACAGCTGGATATATGGCTAAGGAGATTTCCAAGTGATGTGTTGAAGGCACCGTCTGGTTCACTTTGGCTCTTTATAGTAAAATGCAAGGGGGAAGTGACAAATTGAGGAAATAGCTATTAAGGAGTCAGGAAACAGGACTAGATGATGAAAATGCCCAGCCTCTCCAGATAGCAAAAGATTTAAAAATCAGAAATGGCTGCCAAAAACACACTAGAGCAAAAGATAACCTTCTGGTAAAATTTCAGAAAGATCAAAAGGCCAAAGAATTTAGTGCACAAAGGACCCTTTCAATGTTTTAAGGGTCTCTGGTAAACTTTAGAGTTGTCTATTAGCCATCTCAGCAAGAGACAAAGACACAAAAAGATTATTTCATTTCTTGAAAACATTGCAAGCATAGCTTTTGTCTAATGCAGTGAATCCCTGAAAAATCCACTCAAAACCCAGAGTTTGAGAAAAGTGTTTCAGCATAAACACTGCCAGCTTGAACTAAAAGGAAACAGAAGGAATAGAAAATGGAAAGAGGTTGCTGGACTCATCCCAAAGGCCACTGGTGAAACAGAGGCTGATAAAACTAAGCAGCTGCAAACATATGCTACCTTCCTAGAAAAGGAAGACTGTTCCAGAAGCTGGAACCAAGACTGAAAGGACAGGGTTGAGAGCCATGAAGGGCAGTTCCCAGGCCTTGAACCCTAACCAAAACCCTGTTGGAGTCTGCCAACATGGATTTCAGAACTGTTATGGACCAGTGACTCCTTTTTTAACCTTCTATTCTATCCTTGCCTGTTTTTTTTTTTAGTGTTTAAAAACTAAAAAAAAAAATTATTATAAAGAGTGAGAAGAGGAGAGGGGCAGAGGGAGATGGAGAGAGAATCTTAAGCTATTGTGGGGCTCAATCCCACGACCCTGGGATCATGACCTGAGCTGAAATCAAGAGTCAGATGTTCAACTGAATGAGGCACCCAGGGACCCCTGCCCTTGCCTGTTATGAACCATAATGTCTACAATAATTACCCCATGCCCCTACCACCATTTTATGTTGGGATACTCTTTAATTTTACAGGTTCACAGAAAGATGATACACAGGAGCCTTATCTACATCCAATTTAGATGATTTAAATAAAGTTTTAGACTTTGAGGTGATGCTTCAATAGGATGAGAACACTGGAAACCACAGGAACAGGTAGATTTTGCTTCTTTGTGTGTATGGGGTGGGGGGACATGAATACTTGGAGCCCAGAAAGCAGACTGTTGTAGGCAGAATTCTGAGGTGTTATCTAAGATTCCTGCCCCTCTGATATACCAGATGTGTATAATCTCCTCCTCCCCTTGAGTGTGGGTGGAACCTATCAGTATCAAAGGACAGTCTCTCAGTTGACTGGGTTATGTTAAAGAAGACTCTGTTGGAGCAGACGGTAGGGAGATTCAAAGGCAGGGAAATTTCTCCTGCTGACTATGATGAAGGAAAAAAACCATGTTTTGAATTGCCTGTGGAAGGGGCCACATGGCAAGGACACAAGAGTAACACTGATGAGCTAAGAGTAGACCCTAGCTGACAGCCAGCAAGTAGACATGACCTTTTGATCTACAGCTGCAAGGAACTGAATCCTGCCAATATCCAGTGAGCTTGGAAGAAGACTCCAAGCCTCAAATAAGATTTTATCCCTGGCAAACACCTTGATTTCAGCCTGATGTGATCCTGAACAGAGGACCCAGTTAACTTGCACTTGGACTCCTGACCCACAGAAACTGTAGGATTATAAACATGTGTTGCTTGAAGCTACTAATCTTGTGCTAATTTGTTATACAGCAAGAGAAAACTAATACAACCAGGGTATAGATTTTGAAAAAAATGTAACACAGCAAGCCCTCTTACTACACTTCTGAGTTTTTCTGGATGCTGTTTTTAGACTGAAAAGAAATCTTACAAGACAGGGAACATTCTAAGTAAATTAATCATTGTCTTTCTTGAGCTTCAAGACCTCAAGCTTCTTACAAACCTATCACTTCATGTTTTAATTGGCAAAGCGATTTGCACTGAGGTGGCTTTTATAATATTTGGTTTGGGATGTAGTGTTAGATGATCCAGAAAGGTTGATCAAAGCTCACTCTACTCCAAAGTGAAGTACTAACATAAGCAAGGCAGTGACAGCCCATTAAAGAGATTGCTGCCACTTTTCTGATTTTCCACCATTTAGCATTCTCATGACCAAGCAGTATGTACCTTTATGATCTAACTGATAAGCAAGAAGCTGGCTATTAGAAGTATTAAAAGCAGAAGGTAACAAACATTACTTATTCAGCAACTACTAGAATACTGAAGGTGAAAGTGAGGTCTATCTTCTTCCCTTGTCTTTTCTTACAAAGCTACAATATCTAAAAGTTTTGGGTAAGTTTATATGCTGGTTAAGTAAAGTAGCAGGAGTCATTCTATATTAATGTGCATAAAATCAACTTTGATTCTAGAGAAAATAAATGAAAAGAGTAAGCCCAAACAACCCCACAAGCCACAAAAGAAGCATAATAAACCTACTGAGTAGTTGCAACAATAATTTCCAGTTATTGGAACAATACTCCAGTAGTTCCAACAATAATCTCAACTGAATATTGAGATTAATATTAAGCTGGTCAATTTTTTGACCATAGATGGTCAAAATTTTACTTAAACTACTCTGTTCTAATAATGATTTTGATATTACCAATTTCCATTTTGAAATGTGTTATACAACATTTCAATCTTAAAAATAACTAATTTTGGGGGCACCTGGGTGGCTCAGTTGGTTGAACGTCCAACACTGGCTCAGGTCATGATCTCACAGTTTATGAGTTCAAGCCCTGCATCAGGCTTGCTGCTGTCGGCACAGAGCCTGTTTTGGATCTTCTGTTCCCCTCTCTCTCTGTCCCTCCCTGGCTCACACTCACATTCTCAAAAATAAATAAGTTAAATTTTTTTTAAAAAGTTAAGAAAAAAATATTTAAAAATAACTAATTTTTGTATCTAGTAAATAATTCAAGAAATCTAAAACCCAAATCTAAACCACTAAGCAATGGACACAGAAATATTCATATTGAATACTGTTGTTCATTATATCATTTTCAAACTACTTCACATAATTGTGACAACTAAACTAGATTATTGCTTATAGCTTAAATAGTAGCATGACTTGCAAGAACTCATGAATTTAATTTCAAACCACGTGGTTTGGGCTTCTCATTCTGTTGCAATCCAACTAACTGTATAAAATGTGTTTCTCGAGGTATAGTTTTTATATCTACAATTTTAATTTTAATTAACTACACAGTTCTCTTGTGTAACTGCCATAAATAAAAATGACTAATATGCAAAACAATGGAGACCTTTTTACATAAGATAAAGGAATTCTGGCTTATAGACAAGTGACAAAATCACTCTGGATCAATTATTCAAATTTACTGTTAACATATGACAGAATAGAACTGGAATAATATGCTCCACTACAATTCACTTGTCAGAATTCTGGCTTAATTTCTGATTACATCACATCATCCCTTCTAACTCTAACGAATGACACTCAGGGTCAGAATTTTTACTCATATAATCTCCATCCGTTCCCCTAGAGCTAGTGTTCTCTATATCCAGTTCTTATTGCAGAATGCACCTGCTATCAAGACTTCACCTAATCACTTTATGGCAGATTATTCCTAAATCTCACTCCAGCCTTGAGATAGCCTTGTTCCAAATACTAGATTTTCAATTTTTAACTATGTATTGTCCATTTTTTTCTTCAATACTGTCCTCTGGTATAAAATTCAATAAATCTAAAGCCTAAAACAACCTTTTCCTCCAAATTAGCTCCTCTAACTGTTCCAAAGAGATTAATGGGACTACTATTCCTCCACCTGCCAGGCTCAAGGTCTCTCTTCTTGGTCTTTTTTCCTCCCTTTCCTCTTAGTCTTGCCATCAATAGCTGTTGCTTATTCACTCTTAACTTCTTCCAAATTAATCTTTCTTTCAAGTCTCATTTTCCTACCATCCATTCTTTCCCCTCATTTTTTGTAGGTATACATACTTTTGAGTTTTTAAAAGAGTAATTATTTTGTAAATAGGCTTCTGTGACTTGCTTTCTTCACTCCAAATTATTTTGTGAGCCATTCATGTGCATTTGGGTTACTTATTCACTTTTACTACTGATTAGGATTCCATTGTTGGAATCTAGGAATCTAGATTGTTTTCAGTTTTTTACTAACAAAAATAATGTTGCTATGAACATTTTGCATACATGATAATTGAATAGAAATTCTGGGTTATATAGTACGCATAGCCTGGACACCTGGATAAAGCGAAATTTCTTTCCAAAGTGGTTACTCCAACCTATACTCCATCAAGTAGCATAAAAGACCTTGCTGTGTCAAATGCCAGTAGTAGGTATTGATAGGGTTGATATCAAACCAGTAAGTATGAAACCATATTATAGTTTTAATTTACATTTTTGTAATTACTAATGAGGTTGAACATTAACCTTCTACATTTGGTTACTATTTCAGTTTGCTAGGGTTGCCATCACAAGTGCCACCAACGGGGGGCGCCTGGGTGGCTCAGTCGGTTGGGCGTCCGACTTCGGCTCAGGTCAGGATCTCACGGTCAGTGAGTTCAAGCCCCGCGTCGGGCTCTGGGCTGATGGCTCAGAGCCTGGAGCCTGCTTCCAATTCTGTGTCTCCCTCTCTCTCTGCCCCTCCCCCGTTCATGCTCTGTCTCTGTCTCAAAAATAAATAAAACGTTAAAAAAAAAATTAAAAAAAAAAAAAAAAAACAAGTGCCACCAACGGGGTAGCTTCAACACTAGAAATTTATTTTCTCACAATTCTGGAAGCTAGAAGTCTAAAATCAAAGCGTCCGCACAGTTGCTTTCTTCTGAGGACTCTCTCCTCAGCTTGTAGATGGACGTCCTCTCCCTCTGTTTTCCCACGATCTTTTGTCTGTCCCAATCGCCTCTTCTCATAAGGACACCAGTCACAGGATTGGGGCCACCCTGAACCCAGTTATAACTTAATTACATCTTAAAGACTCTATCTCCAAATCCAGTTACATTCCGAGGCATTAGACATTAGGGATTTAATATATGAATTTGGTGAGGACACACTTTAACCTTTAGCAACCATCATTATAAGTATAACATACTTATATCTAGGTTTCCTGAGTTATCTACTAAAGTCTCACTACAAAAGATTAATTTTGTATAAACTACATCCCATCTACTTCACCTCTAAATTAGCAATTCTAAAGCAGAGTTGTCATCAGATCTTTATCTCCCTCATAAACCTCAACTAAGGCCATACTGATTACTAAATAAACTCCAAACTTATCCATAAATGAACTCACTACTTAAATATTAATCGACTACCTCTTACATAGTAAGTTATATACTGAGTTCTGAAATAAAAAAATTAAATAAGGCATGAAACCTGATATTAAACAAACTCAGTATCTGTGAATGAGACAATAAATCAATGATGGCAACACACGGTGATAAATGTTATAATGGCTTAAAGTACCATGGGATTCCAAAACGCTTTTAATTAGACCAGAAAGAGCATAGAAACAATTCTGAGATTGGAGTGGGGAGGGTGACTTTTGGATCATTCTGGAGGAATAAACAGGAAGAAGGTAAATGGAGAAGATATCAACGGGTCAGAGTTACGGTCTTCCAGGCAAAGGAAATAACGTATGTGAAAAGAAAGATATAAAACAGTAGTATGCTTTCAAATTCTGCAGATTATCTAAAGAGGGGCGGGGCAAGAAATGAGGCTATAGCAGTCAATAGGAATCAGATCATAAAAGGGTTTTTTTTTTTTTTTAAAGTAATCTCTACACCCAGATCAAGAGTCGCACACTCCACTGAATCAGCCAGCCAGGCACTGCTAAAAGGTGTTTTTGTGATTTGCAAAACAGTTTAAAATTTTATACTGAAACCTATGGGGAAGCATTGACAAACTTCAGAGTGAGGCATACAATGATTTATTTTGAATTTTTAAAGGCTCATTAGTTTTCTTAGTGTGAAACTAATAGAGGTCTTATAGATTTGGAAATGATCAGTAGGTAGCGACAGACAAAATCATGGGTAAAGTCTCTCAGGAGGAGCATATAAAGAAAAAGAACCAAATATAAAGACCTAGAGGACAATAGCATATAAAAGAGGAGGAAAAAGAGCCTACTAAGGTAACTGCAAAGAAACAGCCGGAAAAATATGAAGAAAACGGGATGATTGTTGTTAGAGAGGATGAAAGAGAAGTTTCAAACAAGAGATTTGTAGAACAAAGATTAAAAATGTGGATCTTTGTGTCAGTTTGTCTAGGTTCAAATCACCAGCTCTGTAATTTGGGGCCAATTAACATCTCTAGGCTCAGTTTTTTTCTCAAAACAAATTATTAACAGTTCCTATCTCATAAGAAGCTAGCAAGAATTAAACAAGATGTATATGAAGTTCTTATACAATAATTGTTATTAATCATCATCAGTCTCAAGTAACAGAGAAGTCATACAATATAAGAGCATATGGATTCGCCTATCTGGATGTCATAGGTAACATTATCAAAAGAAGTTTTAGTCATGTAGGACAGAAAACAAATTGATGCGGGGCAGGAAGCAAACAAAAAGACTTTTTTAATGTTTATTTTTGAGAGAGAGAGAGAGAGAGAGAGGAAGAGAGAGAGAGAGAGAGACAGAATTTGAAGCAGGCCCCAGGCCTTGAGCTGGGAGCACAGAGCACAGAGCCTGATGTGGGGCTCTAACTCATGAAACTGTGAGATCAAGACCTGAGCCAAAGTCAGATGCTTAACTGATTGAGCCACCCAGGCACCCCAGAAGCAAACAGAATCTTAAGGGTTGACTACTTCCTAGAAGCTTGGTTGGTAACTGAAGGAGTAAAATTAGGATGACAAATTTCAAGGTGAGGGTTAGATGATCTTTGCTTTGATTTTTAGTATGTAAGAAGCTTTGTGTTTACATGCTGAGGGAAAGAGCCAGTAAAGAGATTGAAGGTACAGGAGGAAGTGGGCAACCAATAGGCAAGGGTAATTACCTTTCAGATGCTTCATCAAGTCCACTGAAGTCAAGAGAAAGAAGCATGTGTGCAGATGGAAATAAACTGGATGGAAGACTTCTTGCCTAAATGTCTCATGGGCTCAGTGAAGCAGTCCTTGTGATTTGTTTCAAAATGCATAGTACTCAAGTCCATTTGTAACCATACTGCAAAGATTGACTTTCTTTCAGAATGTACTCAGGAAACTGTAGTTCTGCAGGTAATTCCCATACACAGTAATGTTAGTATCACTGCACTAACCATCTCTGGATAAAGCTTTAACACTCAATTCCAATAACTCCTATGATCATCTTGATACTAATTCTAAAAGGGGAGTAGTCAATGTCAGACATTCTTTTTATGACTCAGAAATCAGCCTGATGAGTACTTCCTTACCATACATCCTTGATTTCTAGCAATTGGAGGCTCTTGAATTAAATCATGAATAAAGGACTATTTTAGTGATACCCCTTCAGTGTAGAAAACTAACCAAAGCAAAGGGACTGCTGGAATTGTAGCATGGAGCTATGAAATCATATGTTATCTCCTAGTGACAATACTGGCCCTGGGTGTTCTCTTTCTTGGCTGCCCCCAGAACTAGAGTCAGATCTTCAGCTTTACCTGGTTGCACTTAGCAGCCAATGAATAAAAACAGAGAAGCCAAAGCTTTGCTTGGTGGATACGATAAAAGAACAAGAGTTGAGAGCTGTAAGGAGTTATTGAAGGGATGGACCGTGGAATCCAGGCTAGATGAAAATAAAACTACAAGAGAGTCAAGTAGATTAGGAAAAAGACTAGGATGAGCCATTACCAGATTATTTAACCATTCATTCATTTAAATATTTATTAAAGCTCTATTGTGAGCTAGGCATTGGTAGGTGATGGGTTTTTATTCATTCAATCAACAAATATTTACTGAGTACTCACTATAAGCGAAATACTCTTTTAAGCACTAAAGATATAGCATTGAACAAACCAGACAAAAATACTGGGCCCTATAGAATTTACATTCTATTAGAAAAGAGAGACAATAAATAAGGAAATAAAATATATGTTTATTAATGCCATAGAGGAAAATAACTCAAGGAGGGCTAATGATTACCAGAGAGGTTAAAAGGTATACATTAAAAAAAAAAAAAAAAAAAGTCAAAAGCTTGTCATTTGAGCGAAGAACTGAGGGAAGTTAAGATATTAAGCCATGCAGATATCTAGAAAAGAACATTCTGGGCAGAAAGTGAAAACATCCTGAGGCAGGAGGATGTCCCAGGAATACCAAGGAGAATGAGAGGAAGAAAAAATACAAGATGAACTATGGAGGATCTTCTACGTCAGTGAAAAAAGCACTGATAATATACACTGAAATGGAAAGCTCACCAGAAGGTTTTGAGTTAAAATGTGATCTGACCACTCTGGCTGCTGTTGTGAGAATATATAGAAGTGCAAGGGTGGAAGCAAAAAGACAATTAGCAGGCTGTGGCAATAATCCAGGCAAGGAACTACGATGCCTTGACCCAAAATGGTAGCTGGGGGCAGATGGGAATTAATCAGATTCTGGAACTATTTTGAAGGAAGGCCAAAAGGATTTGCTGATATGGATGCTCTTTGCCCTGAGATATTGGTAGGATGGAGTTACCATTAACTAAGATGGAAAAGATGTGTGAGGAACTGGTTGGGAAGAAGTTTCAGAGCTCACTTTTGTACGTGTTAAGTTTGTGATGCTGATTAGACATTCAGGTGAAGATGCCAAGTAAATAGCTGGATATGAGTGTGACGTTTATGGGAAAAGTCTGGGATAAAAATATAGATTTAGATTATTTTCAGCATACACTTGGCATTTGAAAGCCCTGAATCTCAAGGATGGAGGAATGAAGACTAATAAGAAAAGAACACTTAGTATGAATGGCTTTACTTCAAGCACACTTCTCTTAGAGATCCCAGTGGTCTAAGGTGTGTGGTTTTTTTTTTTTTTTAAGTTTATTTATTTATTTTGAGAGAGAGAGAGTATACACGCAAACAGGGGTGGAGCAGAGAGAGGAGAGAGAGAATCCCAAGCAGGCTCTGCGTTACCAATGTAGAGCCCTACGCGGGGCTCCAACTCATGAACTGCAAGATCATGACCTGAGCCAAAATCAAGATTCAGATGTGTAACCAACTGAACCACCCAGATGCCTCTGGGTTTTGGTTTCTTTTAATTGCAATTGTTCAAATCAGGATCTAAACAAGGTCTGTACACTGTATAGATATTTTAATCTAAAACATAATCCCTTAGTTATTTTATGCCAGTGATTTGTTGAACACAAATTGATTATACTTTTAAAGTCCAATTTTTTTTTCTCTCTCATTTTAAGCTCTAGACTCCCATCATTAGAAACAGATGAATTACAGTCACAGCAAACAGGTAAGGTTTTTCTAGTCTTCATTTGTTCACTTTAAAAAGATTTTATGTATTTAGTTATTACTCAAGACTCTCCATAGCCTGCATTATGAATTCTGCAATTCTCTCTCAAAACTACAGTATCTGTTTTTGAAGTTAGTCTTTACTAGCATTGGCTAAAAAAAAAAAAAAAAAAAAAAAGAAAAGAAAAAAAAATCCAAGCTAAAATAAATGATAAAAAAATAACACTTATAATTCATGTTCAGACTGGTCTACAGGTATGGAATAGGGCAACTGCCATAGTTCTCATACTGTACCAGTCTAAAGATAAATTCAACTGAATTTTATTATGCTGTGAGGTTATTACCCAATGTGCAATTCAGAAGGAAGAAAATAAAATGACCTAATAACAGGGTTGCAATATTAACTCAAATGACCTTTCAGAGGCAAAGCAAAAATTTTACAAAAGAATAGTGTTTCTCTTAGATTCTGTTATGAATTCCATTATAAATGATAAACTACAGAACTTATTAAGGTCAATTAAAATGTATTAAGAGGGGCACCTGGATGGCTAGTCGATACAGCACATGACTCTTGATCTCGGGTTTGTTTGAGCCCCATATTGGGTGTAGAGATTACTTAAAAAAAAATAAAATGTTTAAAAAAAAAATATATATATATATATATATTTTAAGAACAGAACTCCTAGCACATCTGACATTGCTGGTTGGATTATAATTATTGAATGTTTGTTAGAAAGAGGGAGGAAGAAAAGAAGGAGAGAGGGATGGGGAGAAAGGAGATGGGTGACAAAGGAACACTAAAAAAATCAGAAAGAAAAAAAAAAGTCTAGCTTCCCTCTGTCTCTTATGTATATTTGTATACAGGTTCCCAACCATTTATGTGAAACTCTGGACCAACTGTGCTTTAATAATGAGAGTTTCTCGGATTTCAGAAAACTAACGCAGTGTTTATACTGTGTACTATGAAACATTTCCAGCAAAGGTGTGGATCAGCATCCAGTAACCCAATACATTCACATTTCTATAGCAAACTTACTAATATTCACACTAAGTAGGATAAATAAAAACTATAAATAGTCTTAGGTCAAGTCAGCTTTTGTCACCAACAAAGCTCAGGTCAAGTCTGCCTTCAAATAAGTTACAAAAATGTTTTTGCTTTTTCTAGAATTGCAGATAAGGGATTGTGGACATCTATTTCATTAAAGAGGCTCACTAGATTTATAAGAAATTCTATTACCTTAGGGAGCACTTTGACATAATGCTAAGGACTTGAGGGTGGAATTGAACCCAATTAAAATTTATATGGTAAAGTCAAGATTATATTTAAGGACTATTTTGTTTTGTTTTGTTTTTTTATTTTTATTTTTATTTTTTTTAGCGTTTATTTATTTTTGAGACAGAGAGAGACAAAGCATGAACGGGGGAGGGTCAGAGAGAGGGAGACACAGAATCTGAAACAGGCTCCAGGCTCTGAGCTGTTAGCACAGAGCCCGACGCGGGGCTCAAACTCACGGACCACGAGATCATGACCTGGGCCAAAGTCGGCCGCTTAACCGACTGAGCCACCCAGGCGCCCCAAGGACTATTTTGAAAGTAGAGATTAAAATTAAAAAAAAAAAAATTCTGTTGCCTATTGTGAATGTAAGAGTTTTTGATCCTCTAATTGTTAAAGTGATCACATTCCTAACAAAGAACTTTCTGTTTACATTCATAGTTTGCAGTGTGAACTCCACATGTGTAGCCCAGGCTGGGTTTTGTCTGCTTTCTGAGGATAAGGAATTCAGTAAGCCAGCGAGAAACTGGAAGTACAGGGTCCAGTCAGAGGTAGTGGGTAGTCTACATGACAGAGAGTTACACTGCATATGTGTGCTTTAGGGATATTCAGGAGAGGCTTCCAGAGACAATAAATATGTAAACAAAAGAGGCAAATCTTCAACGGTAATTAATTAGTTGTAAAAACTCACGTAATTAGAGGGAAGCAGAGCTGGGGCTACAAAGTAATAATAGTTATTTGACCTTTATTTCTAAACTCGCTTCCAAAGCAGAGACTTTATCAGTTTGAGAAGATCTAAGGGTATCTACAGATGGCTGGGTCTCCAGTAATCTGGGTTGTAGAAACAAGACTTAAACACTGGCATCTGATTAATGAGCACAGTGGTGAGTTAATTACGTTCTATGTTCATTACTTCTGGAGAATGTGACTCAGTTTATATGAACATTATGGTTCAAAGATTATGATGCTTAAATATTGTTATTTATATTATATCATATGTGATATTCATGACATCATAGCCTAAATGGATGGAAACTTTCCAAATCACCAAGGTGTACTATATAAATATTTCATGTATCTAAATGGATGAAATATTTGGGCATGTTCTCAACTTTTAGTCCCTGTAGGAACAGTTCCATTTTCATTTTTAAAGTTACTAGGGCACTACACACACCACAAGAGAACATTCCACACAGGGCTCAAGACGTATAGTTTTCTTTTTTCTTTTTAAAGTTCTTTATTTCCAAACATTTCATTGAAACCATGCTTTGATTAAAGAGACTTAACTTTGTGAATGGTTTCTCTAAGAACACGCACTAAATTATTGGCACTGTTTTAAAATGAAGGGTGTTCTTCTCTTCAGTCCCATTGTAAGAACTTCACAAGTTATAGACTATATTTTTCTCCCTGATGCCAAACTGCAACCAAACCAAACCAAACAAACAGAACAAGGAAGGTTTGACTTTTGAATTAAGCTAATGGGCAAACTGAGTATATTTAACAGGAGATATAGCTCTATACAGTTCTGTTCAAGAACACAGGAAAATATTGTCGTATCTCAACAATTCCATGAGGTAGGTACTATGACTATGTTACAAATGAGGAGCTGAGGTGCAGAGATTAAATAATTGGCCCAAGATTATACAGCTAGTAAATTGTGGAGCTGGGATGTGTAGTCAAGCACTGTGGATTTCTTCATCTGAAAATGGGGATTGCTGAGTTAGTACATGCAATTTGAACATGTGCCTAGCACAAAGTAATTGCTTAATAAATGTTAGCTATTACTGTTAAAAATTAGATTACTGTGGGGCGCCTGGGTGGCTCAGTTGGTTAAGCATCCAAATTCGGTTTCAGCTTAGGTCATGATCTCATTGTTTGTGACTTTGAGCCCCATGTGGGACTCCCTGCTGCCTGTGCAGAGCCTGTTTGGGATCCTCTCTTTCTCCCTTTCTCTCTGCCCCTCTACCCACATGATCTCTCTCTCAAATAAATAAACTTAAAAAAAATTCCAAGTCTCAAATTATTAAAAAAAAAAATAGATTATTGAGATCTCAGTGAAGAAATTAAAAAAAAAAAAAAACACACCTGGATTTTTCAGTCTTTCTGACAGGTCACAGACGATAATTTGATAAAGAAAAGGAGAATGTAGGCTACATTATTACAAGCAAAATAGCCTAAGATGAGCTTAATACAGTTGAAGAAAGAAAATTCAAGCTCTTTGATCTTTTAAATATTTAATACAATGGTAAATCTTAAAGAAGAAAAAGGCACAGCTGGTCATTGTAGCAATCAAACATGCTGAAACTGAATTAAAATACAGATAGTTCTGGAAGCCTTCCATATCCTGAGGCCTTTCACTTCTTAGGAGGAGTGGAAAGGAGGCAGTGGAGAAGAGACCCAAATACAACTCCTATCACTATATTATATTTCCATATTTCTAAATGTCTTTCCTACGTCTCGATTATTACATTTGGCTTATGGTTGGGCTTTTCTAAGAGTAATACTTATAAATAAAGAATTTCTGTAGCTAAATTTTAGAAAACTGAATTCCATAATAAGCAAGTTACTCTGTTTTTAATTGTTTCAATACTTCTGATCAGGTCATGGAAAAAGTCCCAGTTTCGTGCTAGTTTGTTTTACTTGCTAATCTCCCTTTTAACAAATAGAGACATGTCCTGAGCTTGAAGCCTTGCTGCACAGGCAAGCCATCCTATCATAGCTGACATTTCATAACATTATTATGTTTTCAGATATCATAATGGTATTGACTTTTGCACTTACCTACCATTAATGGGACATTTTACTGGTTTTCCACTTTAGGAAATAATATTGATCTAAGATTTCCTTTTTAAAGAAATTCAAGCATGAAAATGAGATATTTTTAAAATATTAAGTAAATGGCATTAGGATATAGCAAAGATTATAGTATAATGGCAGTACTCAAACAAATAAAGAAAGTATGGGAAATACAAGCTATAGGAAATTCTATTCTTAAGGGAAAAGAGACGAAGATGATTCATTAATGGGCTCACTAGCATTTAATGGCTATTTGTGTAGGGGAAGAGAGCAAAAGCATTCTAGAACCTCTTTCTCCAAATTTCATGACCCATAACTATACATCAGAATCTCATGTCTACATAGACAACACTGCTGATTTAATGAAACATATTATACCTAAATTAAACATTCCAATTAGATCACGTGTTTACATATTTTTTATATTTTCTAATTTAACAAAAGAAACAGCATTTTTACATAAATGAATTCATAACTTGCTCCTCTTTCAGTGGGTCTAATTTCAGGCTATCCAATTTCACCATTACAGAGAGAATCGGGGGTGAGAAGGCACACAGAGTAAGATTTCAATGTACTGAATTTTCCCTGTTGTGTAGCTAAAAGGTAATTCTTCCTAATTCCCTCTTTGACTGAGGCGAAGAGTAAGAAATGGGACAGGAAGCACTTGAAAATAATTCCTTCATATTTAGTATTCCATTATAATTCCCTCCCTTCTAATTATGCCACATGAGCTATATATCTGGATTGTCTCCCCCAAAATTAAAAATTAATTGGGATTCAGCATACAATGAATACATGGTCAAGGCTTGGAGTGTCTTAAATTGTTTTAATGCTTTCACAAATTTTTTTAAATTATATATTATGTATACTTTGAACTTTCACTGATGTTAAATATTGTTTAAAATAGTAATAATTTAATGGGATTTTAAAAAATTAAAACTGAAGCACTGGGGTGCCTGGGTGCCTCAGTCAGTTAAGCGTCCAACTTCGGCTTAGGTCATGATCTTGCAGTCCGTGAGTTCGAGCCCTGCGTCAGGCTGTGTTGACAGCTCAGAGCATGGAGCCTGCTTCAGATTCTGTGTCTCCCTCTTTCTCTGTCCTTCCCTTGCTCATGTTCTGTCTCTCTCTCTCTCAAAAATAAAGATTAAAAAAAAAAATTAAAAAACCTTTAAAAAAATCCCTGAAGCACTAATAAACTTGATATGTATTAAATCTTCCAACCCATATCCTTGTTTCCTGTAGCACATCCCATTTCTGGTCCCCTTCATACCTAATGTTTCTGAATCCTAGGTTTGTCCAGGGTTCTGTGGGACAAGATGAGTCCATTCTTTTCTATCCCATTCTGTTTATTTTCTGCACTTGATTTCTTCCACTTTGATTCTTCAAATACCTTTCCTCCTTATGATCACTTAAAATTTTTGAAACTTTGGGGCGCCTGAGTGGCTGAGTCGTTTGAGTGTCCAACTTCAGCTCAGGTCATGATCTCATGGGTTAGTGAGTTGGAGTCCCCCATCGGGCTCTGTGCTGACAGTGCAGATCCTGCTTGGGATTATATCTCTCCCTCTCTCTCTGCCCCTCCCCCCCCTTAAAATAAATAAACTTTAAAAAATATATATACATATGTGTGTGTGTATACATATATATGTATGTGTGTGTGTGTGTGTGTGTGTGTGTATATATAATCTTTGAAACTTCTACAGATGGTCCCCGTCAGTTCACTTTTCTTTTTATAATTGTAGCATTTTAATTTAATTTAATTACTTAAAAATGTCTCCAACTTTATTGATATAACTCAATATCTTCTTTATCCATTCTTTTTTATTCATTCATCTGTGGACAGACACTTAGGTTGTTTCATTGTCTAAGCTATTGTGAATATGCTGAAATGAATATGGGAGTGCAGATATCTCATCAAGATTCTATTTTCGCTTCCTTTGGATATATACCCAGAGTGGGATGGCTGGATAATACACTAGGTCTACTTTTAATTTTCTGAGAAACCTCCATACTGTTTTCCATAGTGACTATACCAATTTATAATCCCACCAATAGTGCACAAGGGCTCCCTTTTGAACACATCCTGGCCAATACTTGTTTTTGTTTTTTTTTTTTTTTTGACGGTTCATTTTTTTTATTGTGTTTGTAGCATTTTAATTTCTTTACTATCATTTAAGCAAAGACTTAGGAAATTAAGCTAATATGTTCAATCTACTTAAATTGGAAGTTTGAACACTTTTCTGATGTAGTTAACACACTAAACAATTATATCCTCATTTATAGATAAAAGTGCATAGTATATAGACAGACTCAATTATTGTAGGGCAAATAATAAACAGAAAAATCGGTAATTTGAAAAATTTTTTAAAAACATTAAGTTCCTTGTTGCCAAATTTAATCTTCATTGTATACTCAAATCTCTGCATCAGGCATATCATTTCTCAATTTCAAACCTGAATTTCTCAAATTCAGGTACTAAACTTCTTTGCCATTTTGAAATGGACTAAGCCATTTATTCAGGCCTCAAAATTTAGAATCACCTGACAGACATTTATCTTCCTCTCATATACAACATCCAATCTGTTAGAAAATACTATTAGCTCTTATTTCAAAATACGTCTTAAATCTATCTGACAAGTCTCATGACCTCTATTGCTACCCTACAGTCTTGGCTACTATACATTGTCTAGAATGGTACTGTCTAAACTTTCTGTGATGATGGTATGTCCTATATTTGTGCTGTCCAGTATGATGAAGTTACTAGCCACATGTGCCTACTGAACCCTTGAAATATGGCTAATTCAAGAGAACTGAATTTTTACATTTTACTTAATTTTATTTATTTTAAATGATCACATATAACTTGTAGCTACTGTATGGACACTGAAAGTCTGGAAGACTGTAACAGTGGGGCTAGAATGGGTCTCTTTGCTTCCTCTCTTACCCTCATGTAACTTATTCCCAATATAGTAGCTATAAGTGATCTTGTTTAAATGTAGATCTAATTATGTCATTCCTCTGCTTCATGGTTTCCCACCACACTTAGAAATAAATCTCAGATCTCTACTTAGATTTATAGCTCCCTGCATAATTTTTCTCCAGGCTACCTCTCCACCTCAACTATTCTCTTACCTTCAGTCCTGACATATACAATTCTAGCCACGGTGACTCAAGCCCTTGCATTTGTCCACAAGGCTCCTGTCTCAAATATCTACAAGGCTGAGCATCCTCACTTTATTTAGTCCTTGATCAATTACCTCACAGAAAGGCATTCCTTGAGCACTCAATCTAAAATAAGAGCATTACCTCCTCTTTCTCATATCCTTATCTAATTATATAATACTTCACAGCATTTACAATACCTGACCATATATTATAGATTTAATCTTTATTGAATGTTGCTATCACAGCAAAATATAAAACTCCTGAGGACAGAGATTTTGTCTCTGTTGTTAACTGGTGTATCTCAAATATCCAGGACAGTATCTGACACACAACAGATTCTCAATATTTATTGAATGAATAAACTAAAACCTCATTAACCCTCTCTCAGTCTCACATTTATTCAACAAATGTTTATTCAGTGCTCGTTATTTATAAGGGACTGCATCAGATAATGTGGAGAATTCAAACTGAAAGCAACCTAGACCTTGTAAATTGGATCACCTCTGGAAAAATCTTAAAGATTCTTAAATCTTAAAATGCTGATTCTATGATTTTAATTGGAATAAGTTGGGATTGTTTCTCACGAGGATGAGAGTAAGAGTATAGAGCACATCTCTCCTCTAATATTACATCTGCCATCTGGAAGGAGTAGTCTTTTTTACAGTATTCCTAACAATACAGATGTTACTGATGAGTTAACATTAGGTAGTTTTCAGTTCAACACATACACTTTCTAACAATACGGAAAAACTCTTGAGGGAATATCCTGAAGTGGTCAAGCAGAGGGAAATAACTACATGTAGGGGATGACATATTTTCCTATATTAGGTGAGTGGGGTGGCCTTTGGTAACCTCTAACATGTTTTCCAAGTCCAACATTATACTGTCTGTAAAATGCTATAATGAGTGCAAGTTAATGTATCAGTCATTTTCTGACAAGTTGCTTCCTGCTTGCTACAAGTAATAAGTCACAAAGCTGACAGCAAGGAATAAAAATGAGAATCAAAACAGAGTTATAACACACAAATAGTCTACTGAATAATTACGAATACTTTGTACTAGAGGCACCTGAGTGGCTCAGTCAGTTAAGCATCTGACTCTCTAATTTCTGCTCAGATCATGATCCCACCCGTCATGGGATCCAGCCCCATGTTGGGCTCTGCGCTGAATGAGGAGCCTGCTTGGGATTCTCTCTGCCCCTCCCTCAAAATAAATAAATAAGCTCAAAAAAAAAAAAAAAAGAATATTTTGTCCCTGTATTATAGAAATATACCCAACTAACAGGTTGAATCATACGATATCGACATTTGACCATTTTTATGGTTCAACTTAAAACAACGTGCCAGATCTTATTCCCATAGTCACAATGTTATTTGTACATCAGCACTATTAGAGTCAGTCATAATTTAACAGTACTTGATTAAGAAAAACAAAATGAATTCAATAGCAAATGCCTTCTAAAATTTCACTTAGACTAACAAAATAGAAGTCCTTGGTTCCAATCAGTAGACCATAGAGAGTTGGTCTTAAAATCTACAACTAATAGGTCAATTAATTCTTAAGATCTTTAAAGAACAGCTAAAACAAATTGTGTACTCAAATATATGTTAGTACTAACCATGTAGTTTGGTAGCAGATTCAAACTTGTTAGTGAATAATCAGAACCTGGATGACAATATCTTACTTTCATTGGTAATTACATCTTAGGTAATCAGCGCAATTATATTCATACCATGTTTTTTCTTCACTCAAAAACGAGGCATAATTTTTAAGCCTGTTCATTTATGAAGGGTATTTCAGCATTCTTAAACCTAAATCTCCATTTTAGTAGTCTAATGTTACAGATATTTCCAAAATCAGCAATCCTTACTGCAATTAGTACCACTCACTTAATACTGAGATTTTTGGATAAGCAAGTTTTATTTTCTCCACTACAGGACTATTCTGTTTAAATCCATGGCCAACACAGAACAACCTTCATATCAGGAAATGAATTCTGATGCCTTTTGATTGTAAAAGCCCCAGGTAATTAAATTTATCTGATAATACCAATGGAATTTTTTACTTGAGTGAAGTATTTAATTGACTATGACAAAAGTATTCGGTCAAAGGCAAAGGAAATACTTAGAAGTCAAACTAAAGATAATGACTTCACTCAGAAATGATGAAATACTTGTGATAAATAAGGTGATCTTTTTGAAGAATAGTATCTTATCATCTTGGAAAATCAATCATATACTAGCATAGAAAAAAACTCATATGAAAATAAAATTGTGATATTATAATACAGAAAATTTCCTTTAAACTAATGAATCAGCCTTAGGAGCAAGTCATGGTGGGGTTACTTTGTTTTGCTCATAAATGGGAGTAATCTACAATTTTGTTTTCCTGTTCAGCTTATCGATAAAGTTTTTGTTTTAAACAATGTCTACAAATCTGTCTTACACATTAGAATACAACAAAAACTTCCTAAATAGCTGAAAATTTGCTACGACGATCTTTCATACTAAAAGTAAGCGGTCATGGTACTTATTTTTCCTAGCCAATGTATCTTAGTGCCTCACCCTTAAAAATATTAGAACTGGGGCGCCTGGGTGGCTCAGTCGGTTAAGCGTCCGACTTCGGCTCAGGTCATGATCTCACAGTCCGTGAGTTCGAGCCCTGCGTCGGGCTCTGTGCTGACAGCTCAGAGCCTGGAGCCCGTTTCAGATTCTGTGTCTCCCTCTCTCTCTGCCCCTCCCCTGTTCATGCTCTGTCTCTCTCTGTCTCAAAAATAAATAAACGTTAAAAAAAAAAATTTAAAAAAAAAAATTAGAACTGACCATTATGAATTAAAAAAATATTCAGCATCTTAACAGACATTCTCTCCCAACTGCTCTTCTTTCTTGTTAGCAGAATCTGTCTGCCACTACAGAAGCTGGAAATTCTAGATACTTCCCAGCCTTCTGTAGTCAGGACACAGATAGCAACCCAACCTAGCTAATGGTACTGAAACACAATCTAGTAAGAGGGAAACCAGGAAGGATTTATATTCCTAATAAAAAGATACATGAGAGAAAATGTCTTTATTCTTTGTCTAGCTATGCAGAAAAAGTTAACATAGCAGGCTGGCTGGCGAAGTTGGCCTTTGGCTAGGGTCTGGGAACTTGGATTATGAGAGGGTTCCCACCATTCCCATAACTCAGAAGAGTGCCTCATTGTGTCTAAACTGTGCAAACAATGTGGTTTATGCTGAATACCTGCTTTCCTTCTGGGAGTCTGGAATTTTGTACATGCTACGCAGAGAATACCCACCTGAATAGCCCCAATAAACACTTGAGCACTGTCTAATGAGTTTCCCTGGTAGACAATATTTAACATGTGTTGTAACAACTTGTTGCTGAGGGAATAAGCACTCCTGTGTGACTCCACTGGGAATCTTGGAAGTAGGCTCCTGGTTTTCTCTGGCCTTTATCCCACTGCCTTTTTCCCTTTGTTGATTTTGTTTAGTACCCTTTTGCTGTGACAAATCTTTTGTGTTGAGTCCCATGAGTTCTCCCAGCAAATCATGGAACCTGGGTTGGTCTTGGAGACCCTCAAAACACTCGCCAGTAGGGTGTCTAAACGCAGTATCTGGAACATTAGCAGCCATATTTACGGCAACTACTAGATGATAAGCCTCAAGGACTCAAGAAAATATTAAGAAAAAGAGTGGGAGGAAAAAAGGAAGCAGGAGCAAGCTACAAACCTTACGAAATGCATGATTGAGCTGCTGAATAAACTTTGAACTGCCCTACCTCCAGACTTATGTTTAACATTTCAAAAATAAGACATTAGCATTTGCAATGAAAACAATCCTTACAAGTACTTTTCCAAGCTTTCTAAAAAAGTGATTATATAAAAGATAGGGTTAAAGACCTTACTCTTTGAATATTTTAAATTTTAGATTAATTTCTCTAGAAAAGCAAGAAAACAAAAGAAACAGTTGGAAAACTTTTCTAGTTCATGACATCTCTTTAAATAGTAATATTTAAAGTTGGAAAGTGCCTAAGTTTCAGTAGATTATTCAAAGCATTGCCCATTTCATCTAAGTTATTGAATTTATTGGCATAAAATCGTTTATAATATTCCTTTATGATTCTTTTAATAAATGCGGAAGCTGTTGTGATGTCACCTCTCTCATTCTTGATACTGGTAATTAAGAGTCTTTTCTTTTTCCTGATCAGTTGGGCTAGAGGTTTATACATGTAATAGCTCTTCTCAAGGAAGAAACTTCAGGTTTCATTAATTTTCTGTTTTTTTGTTTGTTTTCTTTTTGATTTCTCCTCTGATCTTTATTCTTTCTTCTACTTACTTTTCTGCTACTTAACTACTTAGCTCCTTTATCTAGGTGAAAGCTGGTTTGAGACTTTTTTTTCTATTATTGGTATTTAGTGCTATAAAATTTCCCTTAGGTCTTGCTTTAGGAATTACACCCCACACATTCTGACATATTATGTTGTCATTTGTATACAATGTACTTTCTCATTTCTTCTTTTTTCGCCATGGATTTTTTTAGAAGTGTTATTTAGTTTTCAAATACTTGAGGATTTTCCAGAGATGCTTTGTATGACTTGATTACATTTAAATGCATTAAAACTTCTTTTATGATCCAGAATGAACTAACTTGGTGAATATACTGTGTGCACTAGAAGAGAATGTATATTCTGCCATTGTTGGGTGAAGTGTTTTATAAATGTTAGTTACGTCATGTTAGTTGATTGCGTTGTTAAAGTATTATATGTTATTGATTTTCTACTTGTTCTGGCAGCTATTGAGGGAAACACTGAAATCTCCAACTATAATTGTAGATTTTTCAACATCTTCTCACAGTTGTTTTGCTTTGTGTATTTTGGAGTTCTGTTATTAGGTGCATAAATGTTTAGACTTGTTATATCTGCTAGATATATTGATCTCACCGCCATTATGAAGCAGCATTTTTTTTTAACCTGGTAAAATTCTTTGTCCTCAGATAAACTTTGTCCAATATTAATATAGCCAGTTTTCTTTTTTTAAAAAAACTGTTTTTAATTAATATAGCCAGTTTTAGTCAAAATGGTACATCTTTTCTTGCATGTAGTTGGCTCAGGATTATTTAATCCAATCTGACAAGTTCTGGCATTTAGCTGGGGGTTTTGAGTAATTTACATTCAACGTGATTACTAATACAGTTAGGTTTATCATTTTGTTATTTTTTGGATCTTCCCTTCTGCCTGAAGGACTTCAACATTTCTTGTAGTTCAGGTCTGTTGGTGATGAATTCTTTCAGCTATTATATCTCTAAAAAAGTATTTCACCTCATTCTTGAATGATTTTCATTGGGTAGAGATTTAGGTTGACAGTTTCTTTCAGTAAAGATATTGCTGTACAATAAAGTTCTTCAGTAAAAAATGTTGATGTTCTTGTTTGTAAGGTTTCTGACCAGAAATATACTGCCATCCTTATCTTTGTTCTTCATATGGAATGTGTCTTTTTTTCTTTGGCTGCCTTTAAGATTTTCTTTTTATCACAATTTGAATATGATGTGCCTTGGTATAATCTTCATGTTTTCTATGCTAGGGTTCATTGAGATTCTGAATCTGAGTGTCTACAGCTTTCATTAAACTTGGAAAAGTTTAAGCCATTACTTATTAAAAACATTTTTTTTCCCAGCAGGCTTTCTTTCTCTTCTCCTTTAGGAACTCAAATTTAATGTTTATTAGGTCACTTGAAGTATCCCACAATTCATTGATGTTCTGTTCATTTTTTTAAATTATTTTCCTTTCTTTGTGTGCTCCATTTTGAATCATTTATACTGGTATGTCTTCAAACTCACTAATCTTTCCTTCAGTAAAATTAATCTGCCATTAAGCCCATCCCATATATTTTTCATCTCAGACATTATAGTCTTCATCTTTAGAAGTTCATTGTGTTCCTACTTAACTTTTACACATATGGAATACAGTTACAACTATTATAAAAGCTATTTTAATACACTTATCTACTAATCCTAACCTCTGTATCAGTTCTTGGGCAGTTTGATTGATTTATCTTCTCATTATGGGTCTTATTTTTTTACTTCTTTGCATGCTTGGAAATTTTTTATTGGATACCACATACTGTGAATGTTACCTTGTTGGATGCTGGATACGTTTATAAATAAACAATAAAATCTTGGGACGCCTGGGTGGTTCAGCCTGTTAAGCAGCTGAGTCTCGATTTCAGCTCAGTTCATGATCTCATGGTTGGTGGGATCAAGCACTGTGTCAGGCTCTGCACTGACAGCATGAAGCCTGCTTGGGATTCTCTCTCTCTCCTCTCTCTGTCCCTCCCTCTCCCTCACAGTAAATATAAAAAAAAAGCATTTAAAATCTTGAGTTTGGGGGTGCCTGGATGGCTCAGGTCATGATCTCATGGTCTGTGAGTTAGAGCCCCACATTGGGCTCTGTGCTGACAGCTCAGAGCCTAGAGTCTGCTTTGGATTCTGTGTCTCCCTCTCTCTCTGCCCCTCCCCCACTCATGCTCTGTCTCTCTCTCTCTGTCAAAAATAAATAAACATTAAAAAAAAATCTTGAGTTTGCTCAGGAATGAAGTTAAATTACTTGAAAACTTGAAGTTTGATCCTTTTGGGTCTAGCTTTTAAGTAAGATTTGTTAGTCTGGTCCAGAGCAATGCTCAGTCTAGGTCTAATTATTACTCCTTATTGGAACAAGATTCTTTTGTGCACTCCACCTAGTGCCCCATGAATCCTGAGGTTTTCCCTTCTGGTTTGTGTATTCCTGGCCCTGCTGGACTACACAAGTACTGCTTCCTCTAATTCTTTTGTGCGGTTCTTGTCTGCTCAGGAAGGTTCCTCATATGCCTGTGCTTATTGAGTACTTGGCTAATACTTGAAGGGGTAGATCTCTGTAGATCTTCAGGGTTCTCTCTGTGCTGTTGTTCCCTCTCCAGTACTCTGTTAACTCTAGCTGCCTCAGTCTCTCTAGACTTTCAGCAACATCTTCTGAATGCAGGGAGTCTACCATTCTCTACTTGGCTTCCATATCTTGCACCACAGCCCAGAAACTCTCTCAAGGTAGTAAGCTGAGAAATCATAGCCTCCCCTTATTTCCATCTCTCAGGCATATCACTATTTGATCTCCAGTGTCTTGAAAATTGCTGTTTCACATATTCTGTCCATTTTTTAATTGTCATGGTCAAGACAGTAAATCCCATCCCTGTTATTCCTTCTTGGCTATAAGGGTTAGTTTCACTAGCTTATTATGTTTATTTCTCTGTACTGAACCACTGTAAATGGCATCTCAGTTCAATAATCCCTGATGGATTGGGGTCAAATCTTACATGGTTATGAGGCCGACTCTTTAGATTGTTTCTGTGTGGGTCTTTTCTCCAACTGCCTTAAAGGCAGTCATTCTTCTGTTTAAAAAGCACATTTCAAAGAAATAGTACTAAGCCTAAGGAATTTTAATGCTATGGGGAAGAATGTCTAGAAGTTTGTGCAGCTAAGTAAGTCACAAAGTGATTTTCATTCTACAGAGTTTCTATAAGAAGGATTTTTCTTCTTTTATAACTTTTGCAAATGAAAAGAACATTCATGGGAGGAGCAGGGAAATACTGAATACCAAGTAGGAGGAGGCAGGAAAAAGGAAGAATAGCAGGCCTTGAGAGAGAGTTGAAAATAAAACTTTTCTAAGAAAAATCACAGAAACCAAAAATCTGATACATTTGCACATCAGACATTATCTTCTATATATTTTACAAAATAGTCTTTTGTTCTTTTCTTACTTCCTACACAAAAACCAATGTTTACTTACTTAATATGCTAATGTTTACTTACTTAATAAGCAGATAGCTAGAAGCATTATTATTATCTCTTAAATGTCAAAACAAAATATGGCAAATTCACGCAAGTGTAAGGTACTTAATTCCTACAGCATAGGCTTTATGCCAGTGGTCCATGGACTTTCTTTAGCCTGCAGACATGTTGTATTTGGCCTATAAAGTAATGGTCATATCAAATTTACACAAGTGTTATTTGTAGCCAATATTTATAAATTGGAAAATTTCACAAATTGGAGAGACTTCATACAAAAATCTTGGGGAAAGAGATATGGTAGCACTCAAGGTGGGGAGCAGATGTCCCTTTTAGCTAGAGTCTGAGCCCTTTAGTTTACTACAGTGTCCATCACTCACTACTGTTTCCCCCCCTCCCCACCCCGCCCCAAGTACCCCCAGCACTTCTTGTCTTTATAGACATTTAGGCTAGTGACACCTGACTGAGGGTATGTATAATCATATCCTAACAAATTAACCCATTCTTTTTAACTTAGAAAACAAACATATAAAAGCATCACTAAAATATCTTTTTATTTATATTTTATTTTTTTGAAGGGGAGATGTGATTCCTAGAAAGATACATTGAAAAGAGTACTTATTTTCTACCAATTGTAGGAAAACTGCATCTGGGGCACATTTTTAAACTATAGATTCCTGGGGAGTCTAGGAAGTATCCCAAAATGTTTATTTTTAACAGATTCATTGATAATTCAAATATAGCTCACATCTGGAAACCACAATCCACCTTACCTTTTGCCAATGTTTTAAAAGGTACACATAAAAGGAAGCATAATTACAAAGAACTAAAACAATGTTACTACAAAATTATGCTTTGGTATACTTTTCCTCCCAATGCACTCTACTTAAGCAGAAAAAAAAAGTCTGAACTTTAGGTACACTTTAGGTACACAATAAGAGTAATTCTGTATTTAGTTTTCAGTATTCATGCTTCAACCAAGAAAACTAGAAAAGAAAGCATGTTTAAAAAAGAATGCTATACATCAAATTTCTATACACCAAAAATCTCTATATTGGAATTTCTCTGCACCTCAGTGCTTTATAAGAAGAGAACTGAAATAGGGTCTAAGTTCCCCTTCCAACTGTAAAAGGATCCAACTTCAGCTATACCCAATCTTTGTCAACCTCAGTTAAAAAATTTCTTTCAACTTAAATACAACAGTATAATTAGAGATAAGTCATTCATGTTTGCTATCACTGTAACATATTTTTAACTGGTAATAAAAGAATGGGAATTAACAGGCCAAAAGTATGAGAAATGTTGACTGATAACATAACGTGAGAGAAAAAAAGAAAAGCAAAAAAAAATGAAGACACACTATTTAATATACAAAAAAGGAAAACTTTATTTGTATAAATTCTTTTCAAGAAATGTGTACCATATTGAAATGGTACATGTTTCACATTAAGAAAGACTAAAACAGTTTGGCACATCACTCAGTGTTTCCTCCTGGCTTTGGAGACACTACTGAAAATGAAGAACACAGCAGAGCACCCCAGGGAAGGCACCTGGAGGTAGGAACAGAAAGCTGACTTCTCTTCAATCTTTGTACCTTTAAATCTTATACAATATATATGTTTTATCTATTCTAAAAATTAAGAAAGCAAACTTTATCTGCGATAATAATTAAAGTCTAGACAACTCAACCCCTTCATAGGGCAACAAAACTGTTTACTTAACAAAAGAACTACATGATCACCGAAACTAATTGTGTGAGAACAGTATACAACTTTTACGTGCCAAAAAAAAAGAAAGAAAGAAAACAAAAGTATGTGAAGGCAATTAAGGGAAAGGGTTAGTAAGTGATTTTAATTTTATATCACAAAATACAAATTCTACTTCTCTAAATAAGAATAATCGTCAGCCAATAATATTGTGAATGAATTTTAAAACCACATGATAAACTAAACCTTTTTGGAGTTCTCCTATCAGATATTTTTTACACTGCCACATACAAAGCATGCAGGCCTACTGAAAGAGCTGATTCAAAGGAGAAGAAAAGAAACTTTGTTAGCAGTCACCAACAGTTTGGGACTCTGTAAATAACAGTTGTCAACAAATCAAAGAACAATTTTTAAATGCACTAAGAATGGAATGGCAAGTTGGTCAAAGTATTCTTAATGACCATACCTTAATAAGATCATTACTTCTAACCCTGAACTAAGTTATAAATGATTCTCACTATTAAAATGTAAACATGGGGAGCCTGCGTGGCTCAGTAGGTTAAGCGTCTGACTCCTGATTTCGGCTCAGGTCATGATCTTATGGTTCGTGTGATCAAGCCCCATATGGGGCTCTGCAATGACAGTGTGAAGGCTGCTTGGGATTCTCTCCCGCTCTCTCTGCCTCTCCCTGCATGCATGCACTCTCTCTCTCTCTCAAAATAAATAAGTAGACATTTTTAAAAAATGAAAACAGGCTTAAGGGAGCAGACTGAAGAGATTCATAATGCTGGCTCTCCCTCTTAACCACGTATATTACTTTAGGCAAATGTCTATCTCTGCTCCCTTACCTATAAAAATGAAAATAACAATAGTATCTATTTTAAGGTTGCTTTAAGGAATTAAATTTTTACTACATTAAACAGTACACTTAATAAGTGTGTATTATCTTTATTAAATAAATATTCTTATAAAACAATAACCCAGCCTCAAATACATTTACTAGTTGTCTGAAGAATTGGCTAAGAGAACTCAATGCATTATAATAAGCCTCTTCCATATTTAAAAGAAAAATCTTCAGTTAAAATATAATCTGTTTCTCAACAGAACATTTCTATATGTCATAAGCTCCTCACAACCTAATCTTTGAACTCCTAAAACAGGTTGGTTTTCCCTTACATATCACCATTTGGAGGATTTTTGTTTCTTTCTGGTCTTTTCTAGAATTAAAATTTTCATATTTGTATTCTTTTTATATTCACCCAAAGAATACAAAACTACTAATTTAAAAGGATACATGCATACTGATGTTTACAGCTGGATTATCTACAATAGCCAAATTATAGACAGAGCAATAGCCCAGTGTCCAATGACTGATAAAGAAGATGTGATACATACAAACACACAGGAATATTACTCAGCCATAAAAAAAGAATGAAATCTTGCCATCTGCAACAACATGGATGGAGCCAGAGAGTATAATCCTAAGCAAAATAAATCACAGAAAGACAAATACCATTTGATTTCACTCACATGTGGAGTTTAAGAGAAAAACTAGCAAAGGGGGGAAAAAAGAGGAAGAAAGGCAAATCAAGAAAGACTTTTGTTTGGTTGGTTTTGAAAGTGAGAGAGCACAAGCAGGGCAGGTGGAGAGGGAGAGAGAGAATCTCAAGCAGGCTCCATGCCCAGTGCAAAGCCCGATGTAGGGCCTGATCTCACAAATGTGAGATCATAACCTGAGCCGAAATCGAGAGTTGGACACCTAACTGACTGAGCCACCCAGGCGGGCGCCAGACGCTTAATTACAGAGAACGATGTGATGGTTACCAGAGGGGAGGCTGATGGGGAGATGTGTTAAATAGGTGATAGGGATTAAGGAGTGCACTTGTGATGAGCACTGGATGTTGTATGGAAGTTTAGAATCACTGTGTTGTACACCTGAAAATAACACAACACAGTATGCTAACTAATTGGAATTTAAACTAAAACTTTAAAAAATACTAAAATAAATAAAATCATCTATATCTCAGAAAAAGAGGTTTTATTTTAGACCAGCCTATTAAAGATTATATTAAATGCATTTTAAAACAATTTTTAATAATTTTAAATACACAAAGACTAAAAAAAAATAGACAAATTTTTCATTTTTTTTAATATATGAAATTTATTGTCAAATTGGTTTCCATACAACACCCAGTGCTCATCCCAAAAGGTGCCCTCCTCAATACCCATCACCCACCCTCCCCTCCCTCCCACCCCCCATCAACCCTCAGTTTGTTCTCAGTTTTTAAGAGTCTCTTATGCTTTGGCTCTCTCCCACTCTAACCTCTTTTTTTTTTTCCTTCCCCTCCCCCATGGGTTTCTGTTAAATTTCTCAGGATCCACATAAGAGGGAAAACATATGGTATCTGTCTTTCTCTCTACGGCTCATTTCACTTAGCATCACATTCTCTAGTTCCATCCACGTTGCTACAAAGGGCCATATTTCGTTCTTTCTCATTGCCACGTAGTACTCCATTGTGTATATAAACCACAATTTCTTTATCCATTCATCAGTTGATGGACATTTAGGCTCTTTCCATAATTTGGCTATTGTTGAGAGTGCTGCTATAAACATTGGGGTACAAGTGCCCCTATGCATCAGTATTCCTGTATCCCTTGGGTAAATTCCTAGCAGTGCTACTGCTGGGTCATAGAGTAGGTCGATTTTTAATTTTTTAGGAACCTCCACACTGTTTTCCAGAGTGGCTGCACCAGTTTGCATTCCCACCAACAGTGCAAGAGGGTTCCTGTTTCTCCACATCCTCGCCAGCATCTATAGTCTCCTGATTTCTTCATTTCAGCCACTCTGACTGGCGTGAGGTGATATCTGAGTGTGGTTTTGATTTGTATTTCCCTGATGAGCGACATTGAGCATCTTTTCATGTGCCTGTTGGCCATCTGGAGGTCTTCTTTAGAGCAGTGTCTATTCATGTTTTCTGCCCGTTTCTTCACTGGATTATTTGTTTTTTGGGTGTGGAGTTTGGTGAGCTCTTTATAGATTTTGGATACTAGCCCTTTGTCTGATATGTCATTTGCAAATATCTTTTCCCATTCCATTGGTTGCCTTTTAGTTTTGTCGGTTGTTTCCTTTGCTGTGCAGAAGCTTTTTATCTTCATGAGGTCCCAAAAGTTCATTTTTGCTTTTAATTCCCTTGCCTTTGGGGATGTGTCAAGTAAGAAATTGCCGCGGCTGAGGTCAGAGAGGTCTTTTCCTGCTTTCTCCTCGAGGGTTTTGATGGTTTCCTGTCTCACATTCAGGTCCTTTATCCATTTTGAGTTTATTTTTGTGAATGGTGCAAGAAAGTGGTCTAGTTTCATTCTTCTGCATGTTGCCGTCCAGTTCTCCCAGCACCATTTGTTAAAGAGACTGTCTTTTTTCCATTGGATATTCTTTCCTGCTTTGTCAAAGATTAGTTGGCCATACATTTGTGGGTCTAGTTCTGGGGTTTCTATTCTATTCCATTGGTCTATGTGTCTGTTTTTGTGCCAATACCATGCTGCCTTGATGATGACAGCTTTGTAGTAGAGGCTAAAGTCTGGGATTGTGATGCCTCCTGCTTTGGTCTTCTTCTTCAAAATTACTTTGGCTATTCTGGGCCTTTTGTGGTTCCATATGAATTTTAGGATTGCTTGTTCTAGCTTCGTCATTCTTTTCATTTAATGAGCAATGCATATTCTCTCAATGATGTAAGAAAAAAGTTTTCATAAAAAATAAAGCAAAACAAAAATTATAGCTATACTTATGATTTACTAAGTTTTATCTTCTTTCTATCTAACATATTTCTATGTTATAAACAACCTCTTACCAACCTAATTTTTGATGATCACAAAATTCCATTGTAAGGATTTAGAATACTTCATTCTTCCTCTGTAAGCTACTTATGTTGTTTCCAATTTTATAACATTACAAATAATGCTGTGATGAGCATGTAAGCAGTTTTTAAAGATTTTCAAAAGGATGCTTTATTATCTTTACATAACAGTTGATAGAAACTTGATGCTATGAAGACTACAGGTTAGAAGGAGACCTTCAGGGGAAAAAAGCTGAAAGGAAAATATACTGCCAATGCAAGAACAGTTATTGAAAAGCTCACAATTTTATAAATTTAGATTCCAACACAGACTGTGGAGTTTTCTATACATTTTCTATGCAAACTGAGATAATTTTTTTGCCCCTTCTTGATATTGCTCATTTTAAAAGATTCTATTCACATGAGAAGCTATGGTTAAGATCACTAACTTTGGAGTCAGACACAGATTCAAATCCCTGCTCCACTACCAACAAGCTGTGTGACCTATGACAGCTCATTAAAGCCTTAGTTTTCTCATCTATAACATAAGAATAATAGCACACATTTCATGGGATTATAGTCAAAATAAATAATATTCTATGTGTCAAATTCTTAAAATTGTGCCTAGCACATAGTAAATACACACACAAACAGCATCTTGTCATTTAAACATTTTTAATGTTCAATGTTTAGGTGGTTTCAAAGACATCATAAATATATATGTGTGTGGTTTGTGTATCAATTATTGGCTTAATCTCTAGATTATGATGGCACAGATGCATATTTACATACTGCTACATTATATAGTTAGTTTTAAAAATATTGTTCAGTCTAAAAAGCTAATTGTCAAAAAGAGAGATAGGAGGTGGCTCATTTGGTTGGGCGTCCAACTGTGGCTCGAGTCATGATCTCACAGTTCCTAGGTTCGAGCCCCACATCGGCTCTGTGCTGACAGCTCAGAGCCTGAAGCCTGTTTCAGATTCTGTGTCTCGCTCTTTCTCTGCCGCTTCCCTCACTCTCTCTTTCTCTCAAAAAATAAAATAAAACATTTAAAAAATAAAAAAAAATAAAGATATGAAAATTTTTGTAATGTCTGTCATTAGGGTAATAAAGAGGATTTAAATAATTTTTTAAAGATTAACTAATAGTTTTAATGGCATCATAAGAAATGAATTTCACTGTTTATATCATACGTTATTGAAACTATTTCTCTTCAGACAGAATAAATTCTTGATTAAGACTTTTTCACATAACTAAAGGTCAAATATACTTACAAGGATGCTAAGTGAACTAGTATCTAGTGAACTAATTTATAAGCTAGAGTAACATTAATTCTAGCTTTTTTTTTTTCCCCTTAGAACTATTTGGTAGTTTATAAAAAGCAACAGAAAAGGAAAAGGCGCCAGCCACCACTATGTACACTTTATTAATCAAGGCAATGACAAGTAATCCTTTAAATGATTTGGCCAGCTAAGACACTATTTTTAGAGGCCTACACCGAATTTTGCTATTACTTAACAATCAACTAGGTGACTTTAGGCAATCAACCAACCATTTGGAAATAGCCAAGATTTTAGTAGTATGTTGTTTCAGAAATTAAAGAATAAAGCAAGTTCTGAGTTGGTAAAATACTAAATATATTTTTGAATTGCATTCCCTACATCACACTTGATATAGCAGATAAAACATTTACTTGGATTGAAAATGGAAACAAGAGTCTATTGCTAAACTTTTTAGGGGTTGATATCTGCCAATGATAATGCTAACTTCTAAGAAGAGGATTAAAAAATCTCTTGTAGCTAAAGCAGTCTGCAGACATTTCTAAATAATTTTAAGTTTTGAATCTTTTTGGTAACCATCATCATAATAATTAAGTATACAAGCTGACAGGAAAGTCACACTAGTGGCAAATAAATAATCCAAATATTATAGCAGAATACTAAACAACAGAAATGGATTCTTATTTAAACACTTTTTCTGAATTTATAGCTGAGATAGTTGATTTTAAATATAATCCCCAATCTTAGATTTAGCAAATCAAGCAGTAACTAGTCTACATAGCATTTTCAATTGAAAATCACACGTTACAGAGTTAATATCCTTTGTCAGCTTATTTGGTTAAAGTGGCAGATAGCAAATGATAAATACCTTCCAATCAATCAATAGTTGACTCATTGAGCAAGCTCAGTAAGAGCTGATAAAAAATTACTTCCCATTTGACCCAATCTTCCCAGCCTTGGTGAGGTTTCCTCATTATTCTAAGTCTCATATTCTAGTTGAACATCACAGACTACATTAATACCTGTCATTACTTTCCATTTTCTTCAGATTTAGCCCAACACTGTTCAAATTATTCAACTTTAAACTGACAAGACCTATAAGTCCTTTATCAATCTCCCATCACTTTCCTAACCGTGATTTCTAACCTTTACCTCTCTCCTCAAATCTCCAATTCTTCACCACTACCCAAATCATACTTAAAAACAGGTAACCTTGCCTCTGACAGCACTTTCTGAAGATAACAGCGTTAAGTGTGAAATCTCCTACACAACCTTATTTTCATTTCTATTCATCAATAGGCCCACATCTATCTTCATAGCCTTCCCTTCAATCTTACAGAAAAATCGCTCTCCTTATGACTAATGCTAACAATTCTACCTAGGGCTCATTCCTTCCCATCCAGAGGAAATTACTGTTTCACCCTTTCTGGTATTTTAAATCACTTAATCTTACAGAATCTGTTCTTTTACCATCTTCAATCCTGCAACTAAATTTTTTTCTTACCTATGAAATCTCTTATATCATCCAAATCTCATCTGTTTTGCCACCAAATGCTATCCTCCATTTTAATTTCCTTGCTATTCCCTCCCCTTCTTATCAGTATAGTAAAATGCTTCTTTTGAAGGTAATAATATTCAGCTGATCATACCATTCTTTTTCTTTTGCTTTTCTTCAGTCATCTTTCTTTGGATCCCTGTGGCGTCTGGCACTATTAGTCACGTACTCCCTTGACAGACTCCCCTAATGCACTTTTCTTCAACATTACACTTTCCTAGCTCTTTTACTCTTTAGACACTTCCTTCCCCAGCCCCATACTTTTCTCACTTTCACATACCATCTTCAGCACTTTTTAAACATTTCCTCTCTCCTGAATTCACTCACTCAAATCTTCTATCCTGTTGATTCACAATCCTCATTCCCAGACACCTATCTACTAACGTCTTCCAACCAGCTCAGGCTCTGGCCCCCAAGTGAACCCTGAGTGAATCATGCCACATTTTCTTCCTTAAAACTTTTATTGCACTTATTCAGTGTTTTATAATATAATGGTTTCCTATATACATTTTTTAATGTAGATTTTAGGTATTTTGGTAAGAACCATTTTCCTTTTATTTTTCAGTATTTCTCAAAAACACAGAAAAAAATTCTGAACACAGAGTAAATACTTTACAACTGTATAATTCGTTTAGACAAGAAACAAAAGACATTCAAGACAAAAATAAATTTATACTACTTATAAAACATTTCTAACCCCCTCCTAAAAAAAAACTGAGCTCTAATTGTTACTATTTTAACTATAGTCAGAGAATCCTGTGGATATTCTTTTCTACCAACTTCCAAATTTTCCACATATTCAAAGGGATATGGCAGATTTGCCCGTTTTATTTCCTTTAAAATACCAACTATTTTTGTCTTAACATGACCTATATGTAGCTACCATGTCTAAAAAGATCAGACATAAAAACCAATCTGATACCCAAGACATTGTCAATGACATAATCAAGACAATGTATATTAGAGAGGCTAAAATTTGGGTGATAAAGAGATAAACTATGTTTTTGTCTAATGATTATTCATCATACGTCTGGCTGCTATTTCCTCCAATATATACACAGCTGAAGAGGGAAGTGAAAGGTAAAGAATTTTTGTAAAGTGAATCAGTGGGCAATAACCTGTATGTGCAATAACTCAGGAAGAAATGCACAAAACCTTATGAGATAGACATTACTATTTCCATTTTATGGATCAGATCCAAGAGTAAATGTCTTATCCAAAACAACTCTAATTACTAAAAGAGCTAAATACAAACCAAAAACTATCTAAATTTAAATTATGTGCTCTTTCTACTACACTATACCACCTAATTTATGTCTGGATGTGAATAAATAAATGACACTAGCTATAGTTTTCACAAAAGCTGAACACTTAAAAATGAATATAAATACATTAATTTTGCTTTGCTAAAGATTAATAATAACTCAATTTAAAATTTCAATGGTAGGTCAAATACTGATTTTTAAAAGTCGTATGAATGAAGACATATTATCACCAGGAATTTAAATATCAAACAATACAAAGTATAAAAGTACCAAATAATCTTAATGGCCATGATCCAGCCTGCACAGACAGTAAATAGAGTTTCTTAAATATCCTCTGGGTCAAGGCACTTTAATTAGCATTATTTATGTGTTAGATATCAACCGGTAAGTCAATAAAACCAAGTCCCCATCCATCCCCCCACAAAAGCTAGCATATGGTCTATAATTTATCTATGTATACTTCAATAAAATTCCACTAAACTGGAAACAAATGGACATCAGATGTTGGGAACTCTGGCAAGAACAATAATTGAATCCCCAATATCTAGTTTCCTTAATTAGTTTTGGAATAGCCAAGTACCCAGCAAAAAACTTGAATCCCCAGCTTCCCTTACAAGTAGGGGTGGCCAATATAAACAGAAGCCACTGGGTAGGGCTTTCAAGAAAACTTTTGAAAGAATCTGACTCATCTGGAAGGCACACCTTTTTTTGCCATTTCTTCTGTATTCTGCCTGCCTGGAAACACAGTGCATTTTGAGTAGAATGCTGGCAGTCCTTTTGTGACCACAGGCCATCTTGAGATGAACGCCATGCACCAAGGAGGTAGAGAAGAAAAAAGATGTCTGGGTTCACTGCCATGTCTTGAAAGTGCCATACTTACTCTGGAATATTATGGCTGGATTTCGTGATATGTTAGAGAAAAGTAAGTCCCTCCCTTCTTTAGGCCATCCTACACTGTACACTGTATTCAGGTCTCTTGTACTAGCAATGCAATGAAACTTCTAATTAGAAAAAGCAGAACAAGTAATTCATTGCAGTGGTCTTGGAGAGGACAGACACAAAGAATACCTCAGGCAGCATTTTTCCCAAATCAGTGCCTCTATCATGAGTGATGCTAAGACATGTACTATAAATTCTGTAGTTATTGCCAAATAAATGAAAAATTACACATATGACATCATCTGGGAGATTCATAAGGTATATCAGTATATTAAAAGTTCTAAAAGCGTTCACAGGATTAGTGGGGAAGTATGCCCACAAACACATTCTAAAGAATTTTAGGTTATGCTACACAACACTCCCAGAGGACACACAAGATTTGCGAATATTAGGTAATAACTCTGTTTGTGAGACTGTGAACATGTACATTTAACTATACTAGAATTTATATATCTGAGAGTGTTATCTTTGAAAATAGGTATTTTGGAAAGATACATACACTTGTCCTCAAACATAATGATATCAGAAACATTTTTGGGACTCTCTTTTCTAATTATGCTTTGAGCCATATTTTAAAAATCACTCCTTATTTTATGAGCATTTTTCATTTTAATTCAAATTATCCTCCTTACATGCTCACCTTTCTAAAATAAGAATAAATCTATTATTAAACTGAATCAAAATACTCTTAAAGAGCTGTGCCACTAAAAAGGAGATTCAAAGAAACATGCCATAGTTTTAGGGGCACTTGGGTGGCTCAGCTGGTTAAGCATCTGACTTCAGCTCAGGTCATGATTTCAGGGTTCGAGGGTTTGAGCCCTGCATCTGGCTCTCTGCTGACAGCGCAGAGCCCACTTTGGATCCTTGGTATCCCTCTCACTCTGCCCCTTCCCCACTTGCTCATTCACTCTCTCAAAAATAAATAAACATTAAAAAAAAAAAGTTAAAAACAACACACTATACACTTTAAAAGTAACTCAAAATAGGAGATATATTGTTCTAAAAATGTTTGAGAGGAATGACATTTATAAGTTCCACTAACTGTGTAAAAATCAGGAACACGTTATATATACCAACGAGTCCAATGAGTGGAAGAAACATGCAGTCCAAGGAACAAAGTAGGGCCATAAAATTTGAAACAAAAAAGCATATTTAAGTTCACATATTACCTTTACCCAGTGCTTAAAAAAAAAGAAAAAAAAAACAAAACGAAAAACAAACTGCGATAAATCAAAAGTATATCACAAATAATAATCGCTAATATTTACTAAATACTTAGTATGCAATGGGCACTGCTCTAAGTGCTTACATGTATGAACTCATTTAGTCCTTACAACAATCCCATGAAAGCGGCCTGATCATCATCCTCATTTTGCAGATGAGGAAACTAAAGGACAATAAGGTTAAGAAACTTACACAGGGGTGCCTGGGTGCCTCAGTTGGTTAAGCATCCGATTCTGGATTTCGGCTAAGGTCATGATTTCACGGTTTGTGAGTTCGAGCCCCGTGTCTGTTTCTGTGCTGACAGCACAGAGCCTGCTTGGGATTCTCTCTCTCCCTCTATCTCTGCCCCTCCCCTGCTCGTGCTCGCTCTCTCTCTCTTTCAAAATAAATAAAGTTAAAAAATTTTTTTAATTAAAAAAAAAAAAAACTTACACAAACTAAATCATAGTCAGAAATCAAACCCCAAGCAGTCTAGCTCCAGAGTCTATGCTATACCATGCTATTCTGTCTCTCTAAATCAAGCAGAAGTGGTCAACATCATGCACAGTAACATCTAAAAACAATTCATATATACTTAAATAGGTATACATATGTCTATGGGATTTTATAAGGCAATTTTACATGTCATTTAATTTTATCTTCACAGCTGTTCTATGTCAGTATATCCTGTCACTAGGTGGACTCAGTGGCATGAATTCGAGTAATTAAAGCTATGTGGCCAGAGACTACTCCATTTATCTGCTGTCTTAGAAATGTGTCCTTTCTGTGTACCACCAGTGCCTTGCAGAGGGTCTGGCAGAAAATAGGAATTCAATATATATTTACTGAATAAAGAACAATTAAAAAGGGAGCTGGGCATCCCATCTGAATGTGGTCACATTGGTCCAGATTCATCAATACTGGTACTAGAAAAACACTCAGCTAGCTTGGCTCACCAAAAGTGATTCTTTAGTATCCATTTAGATAGAAGAACAGTATTACTCATTTTTCAATTAAATCTTAGTATCTCAATACAATCTTAAAATCCCTTTGAAGTTAGAAGTCTTGGTGTACTAACATAAACACTGAGAAAGATTCAGATAAAATCTTACTTTAAAGACATAGCTCAGTTTGGTCTTCAGTTACACAATGAGTATGATATATTATGTGACCACATTAAAATATTTTCTTTTACTTAAAAATTAAAGGAAATTCCTAGTAAATTTTAATAATGGAGAAGAGTCTAGATTTCTCATTGTAACTTGAAGAACTATATCATATGAGTGTTGGAGAATATGTCGAGTTGAATTATAACTAAAGTAACAGTATTGCTGGGTACTGTGTAATAACACATTTCCAATTTGCTATTCATTTGTATACCCCTCAAAGTAGAGCCAGAATTTTGAAGTTCTGATTGAACTCAACTGAATGGTACATATCTACAATACAGTTTTACCTAGCTTAGATTTGACAACTGAACATTCTTGAACTAAAGTTTCTATTATATTTATTATATATACATATATTTTTAATTTTCAGGGTTTTGTTTTGTATTCTGTTTTAACAAAACACCTATTCAAGCTTTCATGGAGTGCAGCTATAATTCAATTTAGCCTTGGTAAATTTCACACAGTACTTAGAAAACTGAAATACATTATATTTGAATCATTGCCTGAAGCTCATTCCTTAAACTAAGTATAGACACTAACATCAGAATTAAATTAAAACAGATTGTGTGAAGGATGAATTAATACTATGCTCAAATAATTCCATAAAATTACACCTCAGCACAAGAATATGAAAGACATTGAGAATAAATCAAAACCTTACAATAAGGGAAATTTCTGTACCAAAATACTTATTATTTATTTTTACTTCAAAACTGAATTACGTTATATTCTCCAGAAGATATATCCAATTGCCCTAAGACCTAAAATATTCATCTCCTCATAGTTTATATGTTTAGTTTAAAAATTATACTTCTCTAGAAAAAGTGCATAAGTAATACTTAGCAGTACTGACAAAAACTAAATTTCTTAAAAAGGTTCCCTTATTTAAAAAAATTCCCAGGCTTTATCTTTCTTCCAAAAAAAAAAAAAAACAAAAAAAGAAGCAGACAAAAAACACCAACTTTGAATATTTCTACCACATTCTCAGGTTATATAGTCATTCTAACCTTAATTTAAGGTACTCAACAAGAATGTTTCATTTTTGTTCCACGGACTACATTAGAACTAAGGGGAAAGGCGCCTTGGTGGCTCAGTCAGTTAAGCAACAGACTTTGGCTCAGGTCATGATCTTGGTTCGTGAGATCAAGCCCCACATTGGGCTCTCTGCTATCAGCGGAGTCCATTTCAGATCCTCTGTTGCTCCAACTCTCTCCCACCCTCTCTGGCTCCTGCTTTCTTTCTCTCAAAAATGAACATTAAAAAAAAAAAAAAAAAAAAAAAGATCTAAGTGGAAAAGCATTAAAATGATACTGTATACAAAATACTCCATCAGGCATGCTTTCAACAAAATAACTCTCAATGTTCTGGATGCAACTTGTCTGATCTGAGTAGGTAAAAAAGCATGTGTTTATAAAAAAACAAAAGTACCATCTACCTGCAGGAGAAAAAAAAAAAGAATACTTTTAATTGAAAATAATTTGGGGGCACCTGGGTGGCTCAGGTTAAGTGTCTAACTTTGGCTCAGGTCATTATCTTGCAGTTCATGAGTTCCAGCCCCTCATGGGGCTCTGTGCCGACAGTTTGGAGCCTGGAGCCTGCTTCAGATTCTGTGTCTCCCTCTCTCTCTGCCCCTCCCCTGCTTGTGCTCTGTCTCTGTCTCTGTCCCTCTCTCAAAAATAAACAAACATTAAAAAAAAAAAAAAAAAACTTAGAAAAAAAGAAAATAATTTGATTCCTTGTCTACTTACACACTAAACCAATAAAGAAAACTGATTTTTTTTTTTAGATGTATTAAGGAGGCGGGGAGGACACGTGAGATGGAACATTACTGTTTCTTCTAAGCTGCCCATCAGTAGATAACAAGTGGCAAACACTATTAAAATTCATGACACAGTGTTAGCTTCCAATCACCTCAAATAGTTTAAGAACTTCATTTTTGTTGAAGGGGATGCTTTCCCTTATGGGAAAAACATAAAATCTCTCATGCCTCTGTATGTTCATGTTGAAACTAATATGATGGTTTTCTATTGGAAAATTCAATCATATTATATGACAACTAAGAGTCTCCATATCTAAAAGAGAAAAAGAAACCTTCACCAAGGATTTGAAAATCCTTGAATCAAATTCCAACACTTCAGGTGAAATGATGGACTTTATTTTCAGATTTGAAACTGTTGTAGTACACAAGGGCAATTAAGCCACTGGTTCGATCCAGGACTTACTGATACAAATAATACACACAAGGACACTAAAGTTCCACCCCTCAGTTAACTTTGGAAAGGAAACTCTTACAACTAGGTATAGCAGACTGAGAAAAGATGTAATATAAGCATCAAACGTGCAGTATTTCTCCTTATTAGAAAAAAAGTATCAAAAATAACATATTTAAAATGATAAATCTGAAGGAAATGACTATATTTATATACACACCCATTTCAGATGATGAGAAATGGAATATAAATTTGAAAATCTCTAGGTAGTGTGCATCAAACTATACTACAATAAAAATTAAAAATTTTTAAAAAACCTTCAGGTAACACAGAATTTTGTGATTACAGAAATGTCCTGTATCTGAGCTGTCCAATATAGTGCCTTCTAGCCACAAGTGACTACTGAGCACTGAAAATGTGACTAGTGGGAATGAGAAATTGAATCTTAAGTTGCATCTAATTAAATTAAATTTAGTGATACATGGCTGGGACTACTACATCGGACAGTGAAGCACTAAGGAAGTAGAGGGATTTGTACCTTAAACTCGGATTCAAATAGTAAAAATCCTGTAGATAGACATATACACAGATGCTTCTGAAACATAAGTGTTTTGGGTTTGTTTTGTTTTTTTTGTTTTTACTTTTCTGATTTATAAAGAGGAAAGGACTATGCCACAACATAAAAACGTTGTTGCATTTGTGGGAATCAAATTTTCTATACTCACCTTCTAGGGAGGACTAGAATATTGGTTCACAAATTGGCTCCATGTTGTAATTTCTTAGTAAACTTCCAAAAATATGGATGCCTGGGTCTCATCTCCCCAGGCTTCTGGTTTAATTGGTCTGGGTAGAGTCCCGGGCATAAAAAAATTTTTTAAGCGACCCAGGAGATTCTAACATGCAGCCAGAGTTGAGAATTACTAAACTAGAAAGAAAATGAGAAATTATTTATTATGCATAGATGCAATATGCGACTGAAGACATTTCTTTGCTGGTAGGCAAAGAGGGCAGCCTTTAACAACCCAGATGCAGGTCAAAACACCTGAGGGCTAAATATGAGCTTAACATTCTAAACATTCATAAATGATTTGGGTTTTACAATCATAAATTTTTGTGATTACTGAATGTTATTCAATTATGTAAAAGAGATTAGAAAGGAAGGAAATAAACTAAATATTGAGTATCAACTTGCCCTCACCACTTTTGTGTATATTATTAATTTCATCCTCAACATATGCTGGGAGGTAGATATTAGTAATTTATTTACAGATGTGGAAGGTAAATTTAAAGATATTCTCTAGGATTTGGACACGTTTATCAAACAGTAAAGTCCACACTCTATATATTACAGTAGAGGGTTCTCTATGAGGAAGTTTGTTGCAGTAAATTTTCACACTGGAATCAAACAAAAGAAAGAAAAGAAAAAGAAAAAGCAGCATTCAGTGGTAGAGCAAAGAAGGCAAACACACTTAAACAGGTACTTAAACCAGTCCCTGTTCCCGCATTATCTGAGTTCTGATATCTGAGTTCCCGCATTATCTAAGTATCTGATAGCAAACCCTGGGGAAAACAGCTTTGCCGATGCTTCAAATCTATACCAGCCTCTACACTAGACCTTTTAGGACTTGCTGCCTCTTATCCTAAGAACTTAAAACAACTGATCTCCTACTGTCTCATAAGCTATTAGCTATAGTCACACATTCTTTGGACAGGATAGAACAAGACGCTTATTCACAGCGCCTGACACTAAACAGGAATAAGGGGTTTTAAAGAGTTTTTCATTTTATTTTTTCATTTTTATTATTTCATTTCATTTTAAAGACTTTTAAAAGGCTGTAATCCTTTTTTCCTCCACTCCAAGGATTACAGGAACTCCTCACAGAGCAGTTTACAGACCACAGTTTTGATATGATCATATTCACAGTGAGTAAGGAACTCTTATTTTATCCTAGGTCATTGAAAGTCTTACATTAATTTACTCATTAAAACAATGTTTTAAAAACTCGGTTCCTGAGTTGTTCAATGCATCTTAATTTTCTTTTTCTTTTTGTTTTTTTTTTAATTAAAAAAATATTTATTATTGACAGAGAAAGACAGAACATGAGCAAGGTAAGGACAGAGAGAGAGACACAGAATCCGAAGCAGTCTCCAGCTCTAAGCTGTGAGCACAGAGCCCCACGCAGGGCTTGAACTCACAAACCACAAGACAATGATCTGAGCTGAAGTTGGATGTTTGACTGAGCTACACGGGCGCTCCCTTATTTTCAAATTAAGGCAGAAAACTTCTCAGAGGAAAAAAAAAAAAAGAAGGTAAATCCAGAACAGAGGTCCTCACCCTTCCCAACAGCACTAATCCTTCTATCCCAAGACTCAAGATCTTTCTTCCGTTTTCAGGCCCCTACCTTGTAAAGTGACATTAACTCAAATGAGTCACATTTGGTTACATCAGAGGCCAGAAAGGAGAATACCTTCAACTCACTGTTCTAATTAATGGCACAGACTTCTTCCAAAGCATGTTCCAAAATAAGAATACGTTGACAGGATTAACTCCTAAATGCACTGGCTTGGTGTATGGGCAGTGTTTCTTTTCCATTTCAAATGGTATTAATTACTACTTAATTATACCACAAAACATGTTTCATAATTTATTTAAAAATTACGAACTCTGTCAAAGAGAAAACAGCAGCAGTAGCTTAATCCCCAGCAGCCTTTTTCCCCAGTATGTTTAAGGCTGGGTAAGAAGATGAGCTAGAAAAAAATATACTCGATTGATACAAGAGAAGCTACAAGACTCCCCCATCCAGTCCTTAGCCTATTAAAAGTGGAATAAAGCAAGGATTTGACCTGTTTTGTTTTTTTTTAAGAAAGGATACATAAACTCCATTCATTTAAAGAATGACACCTATCTACCCAGAAACAACTGATTAGCCAATTCTCACTCATTTCCTGCATTTGAGGCACGCCTCCAGAAAAAGATAATGTAAGTTCTACAACTTTTGACCCCAATCATAGTGCCAAAATTCATCCTTTAAATTGACATTGGTTTTAACAGTTTGTGTATGTGTGTGTGTTACTTGTGACATGAAAAGTTACTTATAAATATTTCTGGATGCTAGTAATCACCCTCCAAAAACTAAGTAGGCTTTACATGCAAGTAAAAATTTTGGTGGGGCAAATGTCAATTCAAAAGTCAAACGTACATAATGGTAAAAGAAATAATTCTCTAATTGTAAAAGTGAAAGTCACTACAAATTAAACCCTTTTCTTAATAACTAACCATAGATACGTTTCTAGTTTTAATTCCAGCTTCCATCCTACCCTCTCCCCCACGCATACAAAGCCTCTAGAACATCAAAGTCAGAACACAACGTTATTATAAAAAAGTACAATAAATTTAGGATTAGTTAATAAAGCAGTTAGTTCGCCTCTGTACGAACTCACTGAATCAATACAAGCATAAACTGAATAAAAATGCTAATGATATTAAAAGGAGAAATAATGTTTATCAAAGCACCACCCAGAAGCAACCAGTGAGCAGGTAGCAAGTTTTCACTTTGATCCTGCCAACCCGGTCATCACAAATTTGGGGAAATACCAACACTTGTTTCATAATACAGCAACTTTTCTAAATTTTCCCAACGTTTAGTAAAACAATGTAGATGTAAATTTTAAAATCTTGCTAATTAGTTACCAGCGCCCTTCATCCCACAGATCAGGTGTCCTACATTTTGTTTAGGTCCCCGCCTTGAAAACAAACCCGATTGCCCCATTTTCTGAGAGGTAAACTCCGCTCCAGGCAGCTCCCTATGAAGTCACCGCGTTTGTTGTTTCAAAGATGCAATTAAACGAACATGACACAAGGCCGTCGAAGAGATTAGCTGGAAGTGTGTGGAGGTGTCAATCACATATGTGTAAAGCAAATGAAAACTGCATTGTTACAACTCTATTTTAGTGGTAATAGTTCTCTCCATTCCCCCTTCTCCAGTATATTCACAATTAAACTTTTTAAGAACTTTCTCGACTTTCGCAAACTTTAGCTTTCCAGCTTTTTGTACTAAGTATCATGTAATGAGCAAAGGCCGGGTATGTGGCGGGGCGGGGGGCGGTATTTAACTGGGACACGGAGAGAAAAGCAATAAAAGAGCTTGCATCAGGCAGTGTCTCTCCCTCTGCCCCCTCTTCCCCCCTTCCCACCCCTTCTTCTCTAAGCCCTTACATATACACATTCTTCTGGGCGGCCTCTAACCACACCATGTCCACAGTCATTTACAGAAATTAGAAACAGACTCCGGGATCCCTTCCCACAGCACGCACAGAGCAGAGCTGTACTAGCAGGATGGGGCGATGTCACTCCCTACTACCCCACAACCTATTCTTACGCCCCCTCTGGGGTTTCATTCCCAGGAATCCGGCCGAGAAGGTGGATCTAGAGAATTCACAGTGAAACTTCGCCTCCTCCTTCCCCACGCCAGCCACCCCACCACGAAGACCAAAGCAAACTTCCTTTCCCAGCTGGGCAACAGAAGAGTTGATTGCAGGGGCAAGAGCAGAAGCCGAGAGAGGAGGAGGACAGGGAGCGTGGTGTACTTTGTTCTGCACTTCTGCATATCCCCAGCACAGCCCAGGGCTGCTCTCGTCCTTACCCGCTCGTCCGGAGACCCGGTCCTGCTACTGGAGCGCGGGGAGAGGGCTGAGGGGACGCAGCGTTGGGGCGGGCCGCCGGCAGCCGCCTGGGGCGCCGAGAGCCACCACCTCTTCTCTGCCAAACGGCTGCGGGCGTGGGCCGAAGTAGCTGAAGAAGGAGCCTGGGGAGGGGGCGAAGAGGAGCAGCATCTCCTCCTCCTCCACGCCTCGGAAACACCCCTCCGGCGGCGACCCCGACCGACCGCCTGACCCCCGAGTGCTGGCGCACCCTCTCTGCGCTCCTGTCCTGTGCGCGCCTCCTAGAGCTTCGCCAAAATCCTCCGGCGGGGGGCGGCTCAACGCCTGCAGCCAGCTCCGAGCGTTGCCGAGACGGCTGAGGCAGATCGGGGAGCTAGGGAGTGCTGCGCGCCAGCAAGCCGGTCTCCAGGGGCCGCGACCATGGTGTGTGACCCTCGCCGCGCCGCGGCCGCCGGAGCTACTAGCACAGCTCGGGCTCCACCTCAGGCAGCCGGCACGGCCCCGCCCCCGTCCCTGTCACTCAAGCCTTTTCCCGGGCTCTAGGAGTACGGTCGATCGGCGACCCTGCGCTCCCCTCCGCCTCATTGGCCTGCCAGGCATCCAGCCCCGCCCCCCTCCCCAGGGACGAGGTCGCCGGGGAGACCAGCGCCCCGGTTCCCCTGACAACCGGTGCCTAGGGCCTGGCTTTTAGAGTTCTGGCTAACCAGAAGCTCAGGTTGATAGCCGGGCGGCCAAGTCCCTAGCCCCTGCACGGTGGACTCCTACTTTTAGGCCAAGCCGAAAACGCCGCCGACCGCCCCCGCGCTTCCAACTTCAGAAACAGAACTTTATGGCCCTGGGGAGTGTGAGGGGAGAGTGAAAAATGTCTAACTGCTCGCTCTTTCCCTGTGAATCGAAGTGACCCCTCCCCCACCTTGCCCTCCCTTGCTTCCAGCCTTGTTTCCATACTCTCACCGGGCGGATTTGGGCTTTGAAAGGGTGAGGAGAAGAGGGGAGAGAGAGAAAGGGCTGGGCTCTGCCAGCTCCCTGCAGCAATATAGCAACTTGGAAATGGCGGGGTCAATGAAAACAGCTCGGTGAGTTTTCCCACAGTTGTAAAGTGATCTTCAAAGGTGTGCTGGCAGCGCTGCGTCAACCCACATGCCCTCGGGAAAACTCAAATACTCATATTTTGGGGGGGGGGGAAAGTATGTAAATTCTTATGTTAAAATTCCTCTGAAACTAAGATATTCCTAAAGTTAAAAAAATTAAAAGGTTTAACGTAATCGAATAAAATAGAGAATAGCCAATTTTCTATGTAGGACTACACATTGCGACTTGGCAAAGTAGATGTCCTAGCAGCAATTGCCCTCCTGCAAAAAGATTTGGATTTCAACAATCAAGAAGGAAGTCTTGCTGAATTCAAGAGCAAACAGTATCTTGTCATTTGAGTTTCAAAAGTTTGGGTTAATTCTCGGAGGTATAAGGGTAACCTGGGCCACTCCGGGAAGGGGACCTGGGGGTAAATGTAGTCCTGGACTGACAGCATTGAGCCCTAGGTGAATCTAAACTTCTTGGCTCCAAAATGGAGAGATCTGAGGCGGAATTAAAACTGCAGTCCTAGGCTCCCTAACCCCTGAGGCTGCTGTACATGTATGATGAATGAGGGAATTAATAGTAATGATTTACCTCTGGCGAGCACTCGAGTTTTCATTATCTCATTTACTAAATGAATAACTGTGATGTATGTGTTCAGTCAAATATGCCTTGCAAGTATGCACTGAATGTAATTACTCACAGTGCTAAACACAATGGAAAATGCAGAGCAAAATTTTGAGATAAGGTCCTTGCCCTCAAGGAGCTAACCACAGAGCCTAAGAAAAGTAGCATTCTTGAAACAATTTGAGATTAGGGCTAGAATGTGCAGCCAAACTGAGTACAGGAGCAGATGAAAGAAAGTCTGTGGTAGGTAGAATGGACTCGATCAGTCACATTAAGGAGCAGGGGAATTTAAACTGGGTTTTGAAGGGTACCTAGTGGGATGAATGAAGCACAGAAGAGGAAACAGAAAATTGAGGCAAACAACGTAAAACCAAAGTGCAACAGCAGGAATAGAGTGGTGCAAGTAGATAATAGTAGAATAATAGAGAAGACCAGCCCAGTCAAACTGGAGACAGAAGTCAAGGATTGAAGTCCTTTCCCTAGTCCTTCCCCCATTTTCTGAAATAGGAATTTTTTTTAAGTATTCTGGTTGATGTATCAGGGTGGTAGGTAAGGTAGAATATCTGCCTCGATTTGCCATTGAAAGAAAGCAAATGCAAATTCAAGTCAGAAGGAAAGTGTAAAGAGTAGAGTGTTGGAAATTTTCACAAAAGTAGACAAACCACAGTGTTGTGAGCATTTTTTTTTCCCATTAAGGCCATTTCAGGTGGTTGCCCTCAAGGCCTTTTCACCAGTAATCCCTCTGTTTCGTATGAGCTAAAAGGCTGGTTTTAAAATAAGTGGCTGTGATACCAAAACCTGATAATACAAAAGAGAAATCTACAAGTTAATCTTCTTTTGGATATAATGGAAAATGGAAATACCTAAAATACAATTAGAACCCAGAACTATGTCACAAATGCTATGGCAAAATTAAGAGGCATTATGTATCTGTATGAATGTTTCAACTGATAATTAAAAGTATTTTGTAAAATCTAGAATCATTCCTTAAAAACTTTTAAAGAATTTAAAATAGATAATTTAACAATATGTATTTTATACCAAAGCCAGAAACTTGCTTTATAATGAAACATTGTAATTATTCCCATTGAAGTCAGAAACAAGGATATGATAGCCAATCCAATGAGACATGGAATAGAAATACAAAATTAAATACTGAAAGTAGATTAGGATTGTCATTTGTTTGCAAATTATATGAAAACTCCATAGATCAATTGAAAAACTTTTAAAATGAGTTAAGGTAACCAGTTATAAAAATTAATATACAAAATCAACAGCTTTCCCCATGTACAAACCCTAACTAGTTAGAACATACAATATAAAAAGTATCCTATTTATAATAACCACAATTAAATAGCTAAAAATGAATACCAAAAGAAATTAATAAAATTTACTTTAAAAATGATGGCCTTATGAGACAAAAATGTTTGAATAAAGAAGAGATATACTTTTAGGTTAAATACCAAGACTCAAACATCATATAATTATAATATCTTCTACAAGTAATCTATATACCTAGTACAATTTTAACCAAATGTGTAACAATACTTTTGGGAATTTGAGAAAATACTTTCAAAATTCATTTGCAATATTAACCTTTTAGAAATAACCAATGATTATGGCACAAGAACAGACACTCAGATCAATGGAACAGAATAGAGAATCCAGAAATGGACCCACAAATGTATGGCTAACTAATCTTTGACAAAGGAGGAACGAATATCCAATGGAATAGACAGTCTCTTCAGCAAGTGGTGCTGGGAGAACTGGACAGCGACATGCGGAAGAATGAACCTGGACCACTTTCTTACACCATACACAAAAATAAGCTGAAAATGGATGAAAGACCTAAATGTAAGACAGGAATCCATCAGAATCCTCGAGGAGAAAGCAGGCAAAAATGTCTTTGATCTTGGCCGCAGCCACTTCTTAACACGTCTCCGGAAGCAAGGGAAACAAAAACAAAAATGAACTATTGGGACCTCATCAAAATAAAAAGCTTCTGCACAGTGAAGGAAACAATCAGCAAAACTAAAAGGCAATCGATGGAATGGGAGAAGATATTTGCAAATGACATACAAGATAAAGGGTTAGTATCCAAAATCTATAAAGAACTTATCAAATTTAACACCCAAAAAACAAATAATGCAGTGAAGAAATGGGCAAAAGACATGAATAGACACTTCTCCAAAGAAGACATCCAGATGGCCAACCGACACATGAAGAAATGCTCAATATCACTCAACATCAGGGAAATACAAATCAAAATCACAATGAGATACCATCTCACACCTGTCAGAATGGCTAACATTAACAACTCAGGCAACAACAGATATTGGCGAGGATGCGGAGAAAGAGGATCTCTTTTGCACTGTTGGTGGGAATGCAAACTGGTGCAACCACTCTGGAAAACAGTCTGGAAGTTCCTCAAAAAATTAAAAATAGAACTACCCTATGACCCAGCAATTGCACTACTAGGTATTTATCCTAGGGATACAGGTATGCTGTTTCAAAGGGACACATGCACCCCCATGTTTATAGCAGCACTATCAACAATAGCCAAAGTATGGAAAGAGCCCAAATGTCCATCGATGGATGAATGGATAAAGAACATGTAGTATACATATATACAATGGAGTATTACTCAGCAATCAAAAAGAATGAAATCTTGCCATTTGCAAATATGTGGATGGAACTGGAGGGTATTATGCTAAATGAAATTAGTCAGAGAAAGACAAAAATCATATGACTTCACTCATATAAGGACTTTAAGAGACAAAACAGACGAACATAAGGGAAGGGAAGCAAAAATAATATAAAAACAGGGAGGGGGACAAAACATAAGAGACTCTTAAATATGGAGAAGAAGCAGAGGATTACTGGAGGGGTTGTGGGAGTGGGGATGGGCTAAATCGATAAAGGCATCAAGGAATCTACTCCTGAAATCATTGTTGCACTATATGCTAATTTGGATGTAAATTAAAAAATAAAATTAAAAATCTGAAAAAAAAAAGCTCATGAGGAAATGGGCTCGGTCATTTCTATCCAGCACATTAAATTAAATACCAGGTACAGTATATGATATATACCAGGTGCAACATATAATAAAAGAGGAATGTGTATCATTCAATGAATAGTGTTGAGAAATCTAGCTATTTCTTGTGTACCTTTTCAGGCACACATACACGTGTTCTTTTTTGAAGTAAGGTTAGCTCACATACTTATCTAATGCTTTTTTTAAGCTTTGTAATATCTCTTTGATCTCTATCATCAGATCCTCTAGATACACCTAGCTCTTTTGAATGGCTGTTTAATGTTCTGTTGCTTAGATACGACATAATTTATTTAACTCCTCCCTTTTTAATGGACATATAGGTTATTCCCAAACTTCTGCTATTCCTTACAATTAGAAATCCATTTCTTTGTACTTGGTCCTGTTTTACATGTGAAACAGAACTGTAGGTTTGGCTTCTAGAAGTATAATTGCTGGATTAAAGAGTAAGCACATTTTACATATGATAGACAAAACCAAGCTGCCCTCTAAAGAAGTAGTACCAATTAGTCATCCCAATACAGGTGGAAAGTTTGATAGCTCATTTTGTTTCCCCACACCCTCACCAATATGACATTATCAAACTTTATTGATCTTTTCCAATCTAATAGGTACAGAATGCTGTCACATTACAAGTATAGTTTTCATTCTCATATGAGTATTTTTTGCATGCTTACAAGCCATTTTGTTTTCTATTACAAAAAATATTCTTCCATTTTTTTCTTCTAGACTTTCATGGCTTTGTTTTTCACATTTTATTTTTTGATCTGTATGGAATCTATTTTGGTGATAGCAGCAGATACCCACTTGCCTCCCAAATCTTAAAAGAATTTGTTAATTTTGCTACATAGAATACAAAGCTTCTAGATAGTAATGAAAACAACAATGAATACGAAATTTACAAAAGAAGAAATTCAGAAAAGCAATGAATATTTGAAAATAAACTGTATACAGTTTATACACTGTTGTCTATATACAACTGTATAAAGAAAAAAATAAAAATGAAATTATCTATAAGTATCAAATAAAAAAGATTTTAAAGACTTATGCTATCTGGTATTGGTGAAAACATGTGAAATAGATACCATCCCATGATTGTTTGGTAGGATTACAGTTTCACTTGTTCCATTTGGGAGTGTAGTTGCATTTTCTTTCATAATATATAATGTTTATACCCATTTGCTGATTCCACTTAGGACATTTGTCCTAAATATTTACATATATAACCAGAGATATGATCAAGAATATTCACTGCAGTATTGTTGGTAGTCATAAATTTAAAAACAGAACAAATGTCCATAATAACAGAATGATTAAATAAAATACAGCCACCCATATATATTATCCTGTGACAAAATAAAAAATAATATGATTTCCATTAAAAAATACATCTATCTATATATACTGCAAAATTTATACTAACAGTTTCTCTGAGGATTAGAATTACGTAAACATTGCATTTCTGAAAGGTTTTTATTTAAAATCTTTACAACATGTGTGTGTTACTTTTGTTAGAAAAGGTCTAGGGTATTAAGAAGACAAACTGCCAGATATAAAATAAATAAGTCATGGGGATGTAATGTATAGCATTGGGGCTATAGCTAATAACAATGTATCATATATTTGAGAATTGCTGAGAGTAGATCTTAAAAGTTTTCATCATAAGAAAAAAACTTTTCTATAAATTAATTAAATTTAAATTAAATTAAAAAAAAATTCTGTTCCTCTGTGCTTGTAGCCACATTTCAAGTGCTCACTAGCCAGCCTTGTGTGGCTAGTGGCTCCTGAATGACACAGCACAGATGCAGAACATTTCCATCATTACTGTAAGTCCTATTGGACAATGCTACTTTAGAGGCTAGCATAGCTGATTTTTCTCTTAAAGACTAAATAAAAATTATTTCTCTTTTGCCAGCTTCTATAAATAAACAAAAAGGTCAGATTATCACTACTAACATAAAGAAATTAAACAGCTGGACTTAACACAGATTTAATTGGGCTCCCAAGTGGTTCATGGACTTCAGAATATTCATCATTTAGAGACCAAACTTGTGTCTCACTTTAAGTCAGGAATATTTTATGTGGACCCATGGATCATCCCTTAACAGACTCCTTAAGACTGTATTCCAGATCTGTGTATTTGTGCATTTTTCTAGGGAAAGTATCTATACATTTCAGAAAGTTCAGAAAGGTAAATTTAATATCTTTCCAAAATGTTAAGATTGTGTGCTTGAAATGTCAATGGTTTTAAAACATCACCTTTACCTCAAAGGTTGAAATGAATTCTAGGCTAATCTAAATCTGTAAATAGCAATGTTTTCCCAGCTGGCTTCTTGTGTTCATCTCAATATGAAACATTTGTATTCCGGCTTGTACTAACTGTGTCAGTGTTTTTCTTCCTTTAAGCCCAGAAACATATTATTCTTTTTTGCTTACAGAGTAAGGACTGTGATGGGAACTTTGCCCAAGGGAGAAGCAGAAGCAAGATAAGTAATCCACCAAAACATGAGCAGGTAATTGGAGCACAAAGTCTGACAGCGCTTAAGGAAGACTTTGTGAGACAGTACTGACACTTTCAAGTGAACCAAGAATTAGCTGGGGAAAAATGCAGCAATGGAAACCAGATAGGACTACAATTACCCTCAGGTCCATTGAATAAACAGGTTATTTTCTTTTGGTAGTGGTTGAACTCTCTTTAGAATGTGAGAATTCCCCTAGGATGTAGAGTTACATGACAGCAATGGCACAGATAACTCTAAACATTGGGAGGCAGCCTGGTAGCTCAGTACTATGAAAGAGCATAGCATTTGCACTCAAAAGACCCAAGTACAAACCTTGGCAAGTCTCCTCACTTCTCTGAGTGTCATTTTCCTCATTTATAAAGAGAAGGAAATAAGAATAGCAGGTATGTTCTGCACATAATAGCCTGTAATGTTATTTCAGTATTCAGCAGTATTTCATGGAATATTTGTAAACTTTAAAGTGCTGTTTAAGAAAATCAAGCAACAATAACAACAAAAGTTATGCAGACTTTTTTGGAATTAGTGTTTTAGACTTATTGAGAAAAAAAAGTTTTTAAATCTCATTCTGAAGAGAAACTTTAAAAAATTTTTTTTTATTTTTTAAAATTTATATCCAAATTAGCATATAGTGCAACAATGATTTCAGGAGTAGATTCCTTAGTGAGAAACTTTTTTTAAAAACTGGTTATTTATTTTTGAGAGAGAGAGAGAGAGAGAGAGCGCTAGTGAGTGAGGGGCAGAGAGATGGAGACACAGAATCTGAGCTGTCAGCAAAGAGCCTGATGTGGGGCTCAAACTCATAAACCATGAGATCATGACCTGAGCCACAGTTGGACGTTTAACCAAATGAGCCACCCAGGCGACCCTGAAGAGAAACTTAAAAAAAAAAAAAAAAAAAATCGGGTACCAGTGCTAGATACTCTTATAAAAGGTTCATTCAGAAAATTTTAATTGTGGTACTGCTGTAACAAATTTTCTTTACCAACAAGACTCTAAGCTCTTTTCCAGTTTCCCCCCTACTGGCCCCCAGTTGACCAGGGTTTGTCAGTTACTCTGATTAGGGCTGGCGGTGTGTTAGGCTAAAAACATTCACCTACTCCTGCTTGATTTGCCAGCTGCCTAATGGCTCTGCTTGAGCCCAAATGTTTCCTGAGTGCCTCACCTAGAAATCCTCACTTCCAGGAGTTAAACTGCAAGGGTGTTAACTTTAGAAGGTAGAAGTAAAAACTCACTTTACCTTTCAGCTTTCTCTCTTCACACATTAGTATAGATTGGTTTATCAGATTAGGGTAGTTGTCACTTTAAACCCTGAGGGTGAGAGATACTCGGGAGGCAAATTTTAATTAGCTTGAAGGGGAAGAAGAGGGAAGCTAGTTTCGGTGAGTGGAAGAGAGGGAGAGAAGAATTTGGTGGGGGGAGAGGTGTGTGGTATGAGGGTGGCCCTCAGGGCTGATGATACCAAGGGAGGGGATCAGGGAAGTATGTGTAGTACTAAAGGGGTGTGGCACTGAACTCAAACTGCCAATTCACAATTTTTACTAGGGCTGGTCCTGTCTCTGACTCATTTCTACTACTTGTCCTGGCAAGTTATGTAACTGCCTGTTCAGTTTGGTTGAAGGGAGTATGGCAAATAAGCACAACTCTTTTGTTGTTTGAAAGGAAGCCAGGTTTGAGCATACACAAAGTAACTTAATATGAACACACTGTCATCTAAACCTGACCTATAGGGCCTTGCCTTAGGGTTCATGACTGCTAACCTTGATTTTCTTAAGTGTTCCCAGAAATGGACACCAAATCAGAAGTGAAGCTTTCGAGTTTATGTTCTGTTTTAAAGAGGGTGATTTCACACTGTCCCATGGGAGTGAGCTGCTGTGCAAGAAAGTTGATCATTAAAGGCTTTGTTAGGCAGAGCTGGAGTGTTTAATAAAACAAAGCATCACTTCGCAAAAAATTTCTTAGCAGTTGATTGATTTTTACATTTTCTCGTATAATGTCTAATACAAAACTTAGGAGGAAAAATAGTCTTATCTACAAACACTAATTATTGATTTAGGGCCAAATCCAGAGTTAGAATACTCATATAAACAGGAGAAATGCCACATTTTACAACCACATGAAGAGAGGAAATTTGTCTTACTTGGAGAGTTGAAGCTGTTAAGATTAGTAGTTCTTTAGTTCACCTTAAAGTAGAGAACTATTAAAAATTATACATATGTAAATTAAGTATTTTATTTTTACCCAAAACCTATCATTATACATTCATTAGCCAATCTTTTGATGTTGGGCCAAGGCTTTTCAGACCATAAATCTGTGGTTGAGAGTTGTAGGTTGTCTTTTTTACATAAACCTTTCCTAAATGCAAAATCTACAATTTTCTCTTTTGATTTTTATTAAAGGAAGCGTAGAACTTGAGGACAGTACAGTTTTCTTACCTCTGGTAATTCGTGGCAGTAATTTGCTTTTTTATAGCATTCAACTTCATTTTTAAAAATTGTGTTAGCGGCGCCTGGATGGCTCAGTGGGTTCACCGTCTGACTTCGGCTCAGGTCATGATCTTGCCTTTCACGACTTTGAGCCCCACGTCCGGCTCTGTGCTGACAGCTTGGAGCCTGGAGCTCACTTCAGAGTCTGTCTCTCTGTCTCTGTGCCCCTACCCTGCTCATGCTCTGTCTCTCTCTCTGTCTCTCAAAAATAAAGTAATAAAAAAAAAAAAAAAACTGTGTTAAAATATACATAATCTAAAACTCACTACTCTAAGTGTGTTTATAACTTTCAACTTAATTTTCACTTTGCACTTATACTTAATAAAGTGTATGAAAGTTAAATTATCTAAGTACATTAGCAAGAATAACTCACATTAAGACTTTGGGAAACTAAAACAATTGATTTAAATTTTTTTTTAATGTTATTTATTTTTGAGAGAGAGAGAGAGCAGGAGAGGGACAGAGAGAGAAGGCACACAAAATCTGAAGCAGGCTCTGAGCTGTCAGCACAGAGCCTGATATGGGGTTCGAACTCAGGGACTGCAAGATTATAACCTGAGCTGAATTTGGATGCTTAACCGACTGAGCCACCCAGGCACCCCACAAAACAATTGATTTTTATGTAAGTTTCATGAGGGCAGGATTTGAGTCTGTTTTATTCACTGCTGTGTCCCTCCCTTCTAGAATAGAGCCTGTCACAAAGTGGACACTCAGACACTATTAAAGGAATGAATCAATGGCTGCTGGTGGTTATAACTCAGCTGGAGGAGGCAGAAATGTACAGGTATGCTATGATATAGCCCATTAGTAAACATTCAGCGGCCATGGACATCAGTCTGTGTGTTTTTATAGAGGGAATGGAGAACATCAGTTAATCTTGTAATGTGGTTTGACCAAGTGAAGGTAATTTAATAGAGCTATTTTATTTTGAAAAAATCCCCATGTAGCACTTAACACAGGATGTTATATCCAGCAAGTGTTCTGAAGATATTAATCTTTGTTGATTGTTGGTTGATCTCTTTATTCTTGGTATTCTACTGGGAGAAGGAGAGAGAAACGGGTGAGGATAAACAGTAGAGATATTAATATGCAAATATAGGGGCGCCTGGGTGGCTCAGTCGGTTAAGCGTCCGACTTCGGCTCAGGTCATGATCTCAAGGTCCTTGAGTTCAAGCCCCGCGTCGAGCTCTGTGCTGACAGCTCAGAGCCTGGAGCCTGTTTCAGATTCTGTGTCTCCCTCTCTCTGATCCTCCCCTGTTCATGCTCTGTCTCTCCCTGTCTCAAAAATAAATAAAACATTAAAAAAAAAAATAAAACATTAAAAAAAATTTCAAAAAATATGCAAATATACAGTATACTCTTGGAGTGTGGAGGGGAAAAGGGATTTTTCTTACTCTCTCAAAACAGTTACTAAACTTTGCTGGTAATATGAACTCAAAGAGTAATGAACTCTATTCCCTTTGGTCAGAGAATATACTGTAATTACTCGGCTTTCAGTAAACATTCCTTTGCTTCATTATAGTTTGAATGATCCTCCATTTTCTTATCCAGTTCTCTTAATGGGAAGTCTTTCCAGTGCCACCAATGGCAACTCTAACTAAATGAAGACTTACAGTATTTATCAGCCAAAAGCCTGTTAGCCAAAAATCACTGTGTTTAAAACTCTCACCAGCTTGGGCTATAGACTGGATGGATTCCAGTTACATAAATAACACAAATTGAGTCCTGTCTTCTCCCAGAGGACCCCTAGACTCCAGAAAATGTGTTGTCTACCTCTCATACTTCTAGAAATCTCCAAGTAATGGTTTACATGTTCTCTCTAATGTTTGTCTTCGTTCTTGTGCTCAAACCTCTTCCTGAAAGTCTAATGCCTGAACATCACATGAAGGCACGTGCTTGCTCTTTCCGCTGTGGCCCATACCCTCCAAGAGACCATGAATATCGGTGTCAAGGAGATTGTCTTCCAGTGTTCCCCAAAGCTGTCAGCAATGAGACAGAGCTGGGCTGGGCTCCTCTGCAGAAGTAAGGCACCATTGTGCAATATTTTGTCACATGGTTCTTGAAGTGGCACTGTTCATGTTCATTATATCACAATGTCTCTGTTGAAATTCACTGTTTTAAGTACATGAAAGTGAAGGGAGGTAGTCACCATGCCATGCCTTCCTTTTCCTTTACTGTCATCACCCTACACACATACTCTCACATACATACTCTTTCCCTGTTCTTCAAACATAAAAGTATTTCTGGGCATAAACTCTTCCAAATAGATGCTTTGAGAGACCACCAGCCCTCCTGTTCAGCAAATAGCCAGACTCTGGTAATCAGAATATTGCAGGAGAATGTGCTGGGGATAAGTACCATTCTTTTTCAGATAGAAGAAATATCTTCTAGTTGAAGGGTAATCCTTTGTTTTGGGTGTCTGACCATGTTTTTCTCAGTAGAATAGGGCAGTGCATCAGAAAGGCTATTAGCTCCAAGCAATAAAATTTCTGATAAGTAGTGGCTTAATCAGATAGTGTTATTTTCTCATAAAAAGCCAGGTGGTCCTCAAAAAATTAAAAATAGTACTTTATGACCAGCAATTGCACTACTAGGTATTTACCCAAGGGATACAGGTGTGCTGTTTCGAAGGGACACATGCACCCCAATGTTTATAGCAGCACTATCAACAATAGCTAACGTATGGAAAGAGCCCAAATCCCCATTGATGGATGAATGGATCAAGAAGATGTGGTATATACATATACAATGGAGTATTGCTCAACAATCAAAAAGAATGAAATCTTGCCATTTGCAACTATGTGGATGGAACTAGAGGGTATCATGCTAAGCGAAATTAGTCAGAGAAAGACAAATATAATATGACTTCACTCATGAGGAATTTAAGAGACAAAACAGATGAACAGAAGGGAAGGGAAGCAAAAATAATATAAAACCAGGGAGGGGGACAAAACATAAGAGAGTCTTAAATATAGAGAATAAACAGAGAGTTGCTGAAGGGGTTATGGGAGGAGGGATGGGCTAAATGGGTAAGGGGCATTAAGGAAGAGCACTGGGTGTTATACATAGGGGATGAATCATTGGAATCTACTCCTGCAATCATTGTTGCACTATATGCTAACTAACTTGGATATAAATAAATAAATAAATAAATAAATAAATAGGAACCAGGTGGTAAGCAACTGTTTCTGATGTCCAAGCCAGGGTCACTGCACTTCAGTTCTCTTTGCCTTCCTCTTCAAATTATGATAGGACCCTACAACCCAGCAATCACACTACTAGCTATTCATCTAAAGGTATAAAAATGCTGATACTAAGGGACACATACACCTCAATGTTTATAGCAACACTATCAACAATAGCCAAATTGTAGAAAGAGCCCAAATGCCCATTGACTGGTGAATTGATAAAGAAGATGTAGTATATACACAACGCGTGCACGCACACACACACACATACACACACACACACACACACACACACACACACTGCAATATTACTCAGTGGTCAAAAAGAATGAAATCTTGTCATTTGCAACAATGTAGATGGAACTAGAGTGTATTTTGTTAAGCAAAATAAGTCAGTCAGAGAAAGACAAATATCATATGACTTTACTCATATAAAGAATTTAAGATACAAAACATAGGGGGAAGGGACAGAAAAATAAGATAAAAACAGAGAGGGAGGCAAACCATGAGGGAATCTTAAATACAGGGAACAAACTGAGGATTGCTGGAGGGGAGGTGAGTGGAGGGATGGGCTAAAAGGGTGATGGACATTAAGAAGGGCGTTTGTTGGGATGAGCACTGGGTGTTGTATGTAAGTAATGAATCACTGGGTTCTACTCCTGAAACCAATACTACACTGCATATTAACTATCGTGACTTTAAATAAATAAATTAAAAAATCATAATAGGATGGCTGTAACTCCAGATATTCAATCCTCTTTCAAGACCAAATGAAGGATGGGAAATATGGAGTCAGCCTTGGCTGTTCTCTGTCTCTTTGTGTCTCTGTCTGTCTCTCTCTATGTATATATAATTGTGTGTGTATGTGTGTGTGTATAAAATTAAAAGCTTTTCCTAAAAGACTTTACTCGTTTCACCTACATATTAGTGGCCAAAATTGTGTCCAGCTGAATACAAGGAAAGCAAGGAAGCAAGTACTTAGCTTTTCTTGTCTAGCAAAGGCAGGCATGGGAAACAGGGTTTGGAAATGAATACTGGATTACTGAGGCAATCATTAGTATCTTCTGCGTTAGTATCCCCAGCATGGGTGTACTACAGGCAGTTTGGTTCAGTGGCTGGTAAGAATAGGTTGAACAGGTTATACGGATGTAGTAATAATAAGTTTTCTATGAATCTTTAAGTAAACAAGTAAGAACTTTATACGCATTTCAATTTAAAACAAATTTTAAATAAATTTAAAAAATTACAATAACGTTTTCATAAAATAATTTTCTTTATATCACTTCAACAATTATATTAATAACATGTTCAACTATAACCACAGTAGTAAGATAAAAATATATAGTTATCAACTAAATGCAAAAATCTGACAAAAGGTTATATTAGTATCATTGGTTTCTCAGTTACTATAGAAAATTTGCTATCAAATTACTCATCTTTACAGGTCCATTGATTTAGTTCCCAATTTCTGTTTGATGGTCATTGGTGCCAGGCCACTGCCTCTCTCTTCCCCCCCAGTGTCATATAAGTGTGTTTTCTTTAGGTGACTCAGGTGATCATTTCAATCTTCCTTTAGTTATAGATTAAGCCAAGTAAAATGTAACAGCTCTAAGGCACAAGAGGCCTGTAATGGAGGAGAAAACAAATAGCCAAAGTAAATTTGACATGATCATGAGTGAAGTTAAGGTTTATATGGTTCTGGTAAAACTAAGGTCCTGAGTTAATATTTATATGACAAGAGTGCAAAAACCCTTGCTTAATTTTGTCTATTTCATACTATTACTGTAATAATTATCTGGAAAGCATCTATTTATATTAGTAATATGGCATTTTCCCCTTGAAAATAATATCATTTTATACTGTGCTTCTAACAGTGTAAAGGAAAATGTACTCATTATTTTGCCTTGAACTTTTAAATTTCTTCTTCCCAACACCAATTGTTTTTGACTGTGAAACAACTAGAGATTCCTTTTGGCTTACTTTTTCTATTCTTTCATAAATGACTTTGATATTTGTTGTTACTTTCACTTTTATATATGATAAATATTGCTTGTAATTTTGAAGACAAAGAAAAAAGCTTATAGATTCACTGTAAAGTTCTGGAGAATTCTTACTATATTTGGCACCTGATTAATAATACTTTAACAGACAATAAGTTTTTATTTAGCCATCTGCAAATCACCTGATTCACTTGCCACCTCAGTGTTTAAAGATAGGTAGGAATGACTTAGCATGTTTTTTTTGATGATTTTTAGGAATTCATCAATGTCAGCTAATAATAACCAATATCATGCAGTTCAACTGTTAGTGTGATGCTTTTATTCCTATTAATAATATTTTTAAAAAATGATAGTGCGTGCAAAGATGCATGGATGTAGATTATACAAAGAATTTTAGGGTGCCTGGGTGGCTCAGTTGATTAAGTGTTCAACTTGGGCTCAGGTCGTGATCTCATGGTTGGTGACTTTGAGCCCTGTGTTGGGTTCTGCGATTCTGTGTCTCCCTCTCTCTCTGACTCTCCCCCAATTGTGTTCTCTCTCTCTCATAAATAAATAAATAAACAAAAATTGAAAAAAGTGGGGGGAACCTGGGTGGCTCAATCCTTTAAGCCTCCGACTTTGGCTTAGGTCATGATCTCGCAGTTTGTGGGTTTGAGCCCCACATTGCGCTCTGCGCTGTTGGTGTGGAGTCTGCTTGGGATTCTCTCTCTGCCCCTCCCCCACTGGCACTCCTTCTCTGTCTTTATCTCAAAATAAAGAAATAAACTTAAAAAAAGAATTTCACGATATTATATCTCATCTTCACCAAAAAACACAAATATGATAACAAACAACTCAAAGAAAGATAACTTCACTCTGCAAAAATGAATAAGAGTGAACATATACATTTGTTAAGACAGAACATCTTCTAGGAGAATTTGATGTGATTGAAATATCATTGGTAAAGATTTGATAAAGTACTAATTGTTTTTCTTCGTTTTCATTTTCCTGCATGTGAATATATATAATTTTCATGAACGAATCTCAATTTAATTTTCCTAATTAGAGAGCTAATATAATCTATAGTTTGATGGTTTTATCATATTTTTGATAGCACATTATTATTTTTTGACCTGTAGACATTTGGAAGGGACATATACATTTGCTTATGGTGGTTATTTAATAGATGTTTATTTTTTTCTTATTATTTTGTATTTCTTTACATTTATTATTATTTTTTTCTCTCCTTGTTTTGAGACCATGGAGCTGAGTTTTCCATTTCTGTAGGCGTTTCTGTTTTTGTTTTTGTTTTTGTTTTGAGACAAAGACAGGTTCATATGCCTACAGAAATTCCAAAAGACATGGTGCCATGACTTCTGATTGTCTGCTGGGTGTTTCCCTATGTTCAAAGTAATTTCTTTTCCCACTTGAAATAAAAAAGGAGGCAATAAATTTAATATATACCCCAAAGATAATATTAATTTAAATTGGAATAGAAGACCATTCATTCAAATACCACCGACATTCTATAATAGTGATTTTCCTGTGACTATGGCATAGGCTTTGCTCCTGGGAAGAATCTTGGCAGAACCAGAAAGAAACAAACTCTCCTTTGGTTTCACAGTTCCAAGCCCAATCAGTCTCACTGTGAAGCCTGTGAAGAGGAGTATTCCTAGGTGAAGTTGGTGGATAGTTAGGGGCTGCATTTTTCTTTCTCTCCTCTACCAAGTCCCCATTCTGAGCTCCACCTTAAGAAGTATGTTTCCAACTGAGTTGCCCAGGTTGCATGGGGTGGGGGGATGGGAAATAAATGACAGAAAGAAAGGTAGAAGGGTTTAGTTATTTATTCAATTCCAGGCCCCATAGTTTCCCATTAAAATCTTGTTGAAAGAAATTTGATTTCAACATTATTACTAAGGCTTTTAGGATTTGTTTTATGACCTTTGACTATAACAAGAATGATATTTTCTTAATTTTTTAAAAAGTGTATTTATTTATTTTGAGAGAGAGAGAGCAAACATGTGAGTGCATGAGCGGGGGAAGGGCAGAGAGAAAAATCCCAAGCAGGATCCATGCTGTCAGCACATAGCCGACCTGGGGCTTGATCTCACAAACCATGAGATCATGACCTGAGCTGAAATCAAGAGTCAGTGACTTAACTGACTGAGTCACCCAGGCACCCTGATATTTTCATTAAATATGAGAAATTAAAATCTTTGATAAAGCAGTGTGTTATTTAAATTTTAAGTAGTTACCATTGAACAGCACAGAAAATGATACAAAATTTAGCCAAATTAATACCACTGATTTATTTTTATACAAGGGATATTATTACGTCTCATTATGAATTTGTTTCCAACATAACTATTTGTTAAAGTACAGGTTTTATTGAAGTTGGCTTAACTAGTAACTTTTAAAAACATCCTAAAAACATAGAAAGTGCACACCTGATTTTAAAAATATTCTTTTAGTATCTGGAAACTGAAAAACTTTTAAAAATTATTAAATAATTATTTCATAATTAAATAATTGTTGTATAATTATTATGGCAGTCAATATCTTTAATAGAGATATCATCTATATAGACTTAAAATTTCTAGTTTGTTAAGTGATGAGTATCTCTAGGATGGCCAGACTCTAACTGACATAATAAATTTTATTTCAAAACTTGTTTTGTGAAGTAAAGTAAGAAACTGTGGGAAATATAAGAAAAAATACACACGTGTATATACACACATATATCTAGATTTGACTGTATTTACATAAAGAAATATTGAGAAGATCCATGCCATTAAAAAATGCTATTCAAAATGGTTATCTGTAAACAGGAAGGAATGGACCGCATTCCTGAATGTGGACAGCAGCAAGAGCAAGACTTCTTACTATATACATTTTGATGTCATTTTGCTTTATGAAACAGGTAAAATTACCTGGTTCAAACAACAACAAAAGGCACACATATAGAACCTTAAACAGGAAAAGAAAATCTGAGAAAAGAAAATAGAACTGTGAGGAAAGAAATAGAGATGGGAAAGATTCTTGAAAATGGCTTTTGTTTTCTCTGAGAGTAGAGATAATCTGCTGATCCAATGTATTGCTATAGTAGTGACAGGAAATCAGTGTCTTTCTTCCTCTTCTCTGCAGTATATCCTGTTAAAGATCTATTGTTACTGTTACAAGATATTGGGAGATGGATGAGTTTCCAGGTTGGATTTATAATTTCTATATGGATCTTTAAAGGTTGAGTGAGGGGTACCTGGATGTCTCAGCCTAAGTGTCCGACTCTTGATTTTGGCTCAGGTCATAATCTCACGGTTCATGAGATTGAGCCCTGTGTCTGGCTCTGAACTGAGTATGGAGCCTGCTTGGGAGTCTCTGTCTCTCTCTCACACACACACTAAATAAATAAACTTAAAAAAAAAGTTTTAAAGGTTGAGTGATATGTATGAATCTAAAAATAATTATTAAGAACAACAGTATCACCTTTATTTAACTCTCTTTCAATGTTTTTTAAAAAGTAGCTTCATTTTTCCTCTAATATAGATGCTTTTTTATGTATGTAATGATAGAGCTGGTAATCTCTCATTATCTAGTAAAGCCATTTTTTCTTGTTTCCTTATAATAAGGTCTGAAATGGTTTTTCCATTAGGAATCTGGATCATCAGGATTTTCTGTCTGAAATACTTCATTATGGTGCAAGTTGGAACTTGATATGCAAGATGTCAATCAAGACAAAAGTTTTCTTTTTGTGTATATTCAATCCTTCGTGTAGTTTTCCTTTTTTTCAAAATTTACTGAGAGACTAGTCTTATAAACTGCATTTTACTAAACACTTCTAAGATAAGGGAAACAATAATTAAGCTGAAAAAAGTTTCTGATTTGAATATTTATAATTATTGTAACATTTAAAAGTAAGTATAATTCAAATAGTTCTTCAGGTCTTTTAAAAAACAGCAAGAAACAACAACAACAAAACAACAAACACTCCCCCCCCCCCAGTAAAAAACAACCCCCAAATAGTCCACTGGCCCTTATTCCCCTCCCCAAGTTATTTCTCTGTAGGGGCAACTGCTTTCAATTTTTCCAGCTCCTTCTTCTGATATTTACTTTCATGTTTCTAAATAACATCCATAGGCTGTTGTTGAAAGGCAGCATACTAAGGCGGTATTCAAGAGCTTCTGTGATTCAAATCCCAGCTCTATATGCACCACTTCTGTTTATCTTGGTCAATGTTTCTTGATAGGCACAATTGACACAGTGTGATAGATAACTTTTTGTCTTAGGGAGCTATTCTGTGAATTTTAGCCTGTGTAGCAATATCCCTGGTCTCTACCCTCACCCCAGCTGTAACAATTAAAAATGTCTTCAGGTATCGCCAAATGTCCCCTGAAGAAACAAAATCACCCCCTGTTGAGAATCACTGATCTTGGGAAAGTTAAGTTTTCTGTGATATCCTTCCTCCATCAGCAAATTAGAATTAATAATAGTACTAACTCATAGAGCCAATATGAGCAGTAGATGAATAGCATTTCTGAAGTATTTACTGCCTAGTATAGTAAGTGTTCTATAAGTATTTGCTAGATAAATACAATTATATAATTTTCCAGCTTTATATTGTATCCATTAGACTTCTATTCCTCCCATTTTCCCAATACAATTATCACAATTTCTGTTTATGTCACTATTCAGCCTTTATCATGATTACGACCATGTATTACTCAAAATTGAGTCACATAGTATATTAGTATATTCATTTATATTCAGTATATTTTCTTTTCCTCCCCAGAGTAAATAATTGCTTTTTTTGTTTGCTTTGTATTCTATGTAGCTAAATATCCCTAAACTATCTATGAGAAACATAAATCTACTTGATAAGATTGGACACATTTGGCAAATTAACAATTTTTTCCCCTTGGAGACTTTCTTCCTAGAGTGTTGCTTTCTCCTCCTCCAATATGGACTTGATGTTCTTTAGGCCTCACTGCATAGACAGCATCTAGAATTTCTTTGCACCATTGTCCTGAGATTCCTCTTATCTTTATTGTGTGTTTGATCCCCTATTTCTGGATCTTATGCCTTCTTCTTTCTCCTTATAGTTTTTTTCCTTTTCCAGTAGACCCTGTATGTCTTAAATACATTTTATCTTAAATACATTATGTCTTAAAATACATTTATTCTAAATATAATTATTATATTATGGAAATTATTTTCCCTCAAAATATTAAAGGCACTGTTTCATTGTCTTTTTTTCTTTTTCTTTTTTTTTTAAAGTTTACTTATTTTGAGAGAGAGAGAGAGAGAGTGGGAGGGACAGAAAGAGAGAGTGAGAGAATCCCAAGCAGGTTCTGCATTGTCAGTGCAGAGCCCTATGTGATGCTCAAATTCAAGAACTGCAAGATCATGACCTGAGCCGAAACCAAGCATTGGGCACTTAACCAACTGAGCCACCCAGGCGCCCCTGTTTTATTGACTCTTAACTTAAATAGGGTTGCAGTGTAAAGTTTGATACCATTTCAGTTCCTGAATCTTTGTATATAAATTGTTTTTCCTCAGTGGATTGTTTACAATCCTTTTCCATTTTGTCTATGATCCTCTGAAGTTTCACAATGATGAGCATAAGGTAGTTCTTTTTAATATCATTATGGTGGGTACTGGAGAGTCAGGCTTTTTTAATTCAGGGAAAATTTCTTGTACTATAACTCCATTAATAACTCTGCTTGTGCCTCCCACCCCCCCCCACCCCAATGCCTCTGCTCACTCTTTGTGGAGCTACCATTAATCACATGATGAACCTCTAATTTTTCTGATACTCCACTCTCCCTTAATTTTCTTTTCTTTGTCTTTTCTATTTTCTGGAAAGTTTTTAAATTTCTTTCTTTCTTTCTCTCTTTCTTTCTTTTTTTTCTTTCTCCCCTTTTTGTTAGAGGCCTTGCTCAAATATCTTGTGATTCTTGTCTACCCTTTCATGTTTAAGAAATAAAGCTATCAGGGCACTTGGGTGACTCAGTTGGTTAAGCAGCCAATTCTTGGTTTCAGCTCAGGTCATGATCTCTCTGTCTGTGGGTTTTAGCCTCACATAAGACTCGGTGCTAACAGTGCAGAGCCTGCTTGGGATTCTGTCTCCCTCTTTCTCTGCCCCTCCCCTGCTCACTATCTTTCTCTCTCAAAACAAACAAACAAACATAAAAAAAAGAAAAGAAATAAACTATCATTACTTTCAGTTGACATGATTATTCCCTCCAAATCCCAAGAAAGTGAAAAAAAGAAGAAAATCTAAAATTAATGAGTGAATTATTTAGCTAAATAATTGAAATCAGCTAAATAATTGTAAAATCAATTATCTTTTCTTGCAATGAACAATTAGAAATTGAAACTTTTAAAAAAATCACAACAGAATCAAAACATGAATATTATGGGATAAATCTAAGAAAAATATGGAAGATTTATACATTGAAAACTATGACATTGGTGAGAGAAATAAAGAAGACCTAATAACTGGAGAGATATACCATGTTCATGGATCGAAAGAACTGCTTTTTTAAAGATGTTAATTATCTCACATTTATCTATAGAATCCATGCAATTCAAATAAAAATTGAAGCAACTTTTTGGTAGAAATTTACTACCAGATTTACTCTAAAATTTATTTGAAAATGCAAAGGCAAAATTATTTTGAAACTGAAATACAAAGTATATGGTCAAATGATCTTCAACAAAGATGATAAGGTAATTTAATGGTGTAAAAGATAGCTTTTCAAAAAATGTGTTGGGGGGCACCTGGGTGGCTCAGTTGGTTGAGCGTCCGACTTTGAATCAGGTCATGATCTCACAGTTGGTGGGTTCAAGCCCCACATTGGGCTCTGTGCTGACAGCTTGGAGCCTGGAGCCTGCTTTGGATTCTGTGTCTCTGTCTCTCTCTCTCTCTCTCTGCCCTTCCCCTGCTCACACTGTCTCTCTCTCTCTCTCTCTCTCTCTCAAAAATAAACATTTTTTAAAAAAATTTTAAAAATGCTGGAACAATTGAATATCATACTCAAAAAATATATAAAATTTTATACTAAACCTAAAACCTACCTATAATAGATTAAAAAAATTAACTTGAAATGAACCATAGACCAAAAGCTATAAAAATTTCTAGAAGAAAGCTGTAAAAATTTCTAGGAGAAAATGTGACATTTGGTTAGCAAAGATTTCTTAGGACCCAGAAAGCATGAACTATAACAGAAATAAATTAGTGCATGTTATCAAAATTAAGACCCTATGGGTGCCTTGCTGACTCAGTCAGCAGACCTTGTGACTGTTGATCTCAGGGTCATGAGTTCAAGCTCCAAGCTAAGGGTAGAGTTTATGTAATTAAAAAAAAATTAAAATTAAAGCCAACAAAATTAAGACCTTGTGGTCTTCAAGAGACATTGTTGCAAAAATGAGAAGACAAGCCACAGATTAGGAGAAAAAAAAATATTTTCGAGAAGTGGGGGAAGGGCAGAGAGAGAGGGAGAGAGAAAGAATCCCAAGCAGGCTCAACACTGTCAGCCCAGAATCTGATGTGGGGCTTGATCTCAGACCACAAAATCATGACCGGAGCCAAAACCAGGAGTCAGACACTTAACTGACTGAGCCACCAATGCACCCTGAGAAAATATTTGTTTAAAATATCTGATTAAGAATTTATATCCAGTGGAACTAGAGGATATCATGCTAAGTGAAATTAGTCAGAGAAAGACAAATATCATATGACTTCACTCATATGAGGACTTTAAGATACAAAACAGATGAACAGAAGGGAGGGGAAGCAAAAATAATATAAAAACAGGGAGGGGGACAAAACATAAGAGACTCTTAAATATGGAGAACTAACAAAGGGTTACTGGAGGGGTTGTGGGAGGGGGGATGGACTACATGGGTAAGGGGCTTTAAGGAATCTGCTCCTGAAATCATTGTTGTACTATATGCTAACTAACTTGGATGTAAACTGAAATAAATGATGATGATAATATAATAATAATAATAATAATAATAATAAAAGAATTTATATCCAGGATATATAAAGAACTCTCAAAACTCAAGAAAACAACCCCGTTTTTAAAATGAGCAAAAGATTTAAGCAGACATTTCATTACAGAAGATATCCAGGTGTGAAAGCCTTAAATGTGAGACAGGAAACCATCAACACCCTCGAGGAGAAAACAGGCAACAACCCCTTTGTCCTCAGCTGCATCAACTTCTTACTCAACACGTCTCTGAAGGCAAGGGAAATAAAAGCAGAAATGAACTATTGGGACCTCATCAATATAAAAAGCTTTTGCACCTCAAAGGAAACAATCAACAAAACTAAAAGGCAACCAATGGAATGGGAAAAGATATTTGCAAATGACATATTGGATAAAGGGTTAGTATCTAAAATCTATAAAGAACTTATCAAACTCAACACCTGAAAAACAAATAATCCAGTGAAGAATGGGCAGAAGACATGAATAGACACTTTGCCAAAGAAGACATCCAGATGGCCAACCGACACATGAAAAGATGCTCAACATCACTCATCATCAGCCACTCTGGAAAACAGCATGTGGGTTCCTCAAATAATTAGAAATAGAACTACCCTTCGACCCAGCAGTAGCACTACTGGGAATTTATCCAAAGGATACAGGAGAGCTGATTCATAGGGGCACAGTTACCCCAATGTTTATAGCAGCACTTTCAACAATAGCCAAATTATGGAAAGAGCCTAAATGTCCATTAACTGATGAATGGATAAAGAAGATGTGATTTATATATATAATGGAATACTTACTTGGCAATGAGAAAGAATAAAATCTGGCCATTTGCAGCAATGTAGTTGGAACTGGAGGGTATTGTGCTAAGTGAAATAAGTCAGGCAGTCAGGCAGAGAAAGACAGATACCATATGTTTTCACTCATATGTGGATCTTGAGAAACTTAACAGAAGACCATGGGGGAGGGGAAGTGGAAAAAAAAAGTTACAGAGAGGAAGGGAGGCAAACCATAAGAGACTCTTAAGGACTGAGAACAAATTAAGGGTAGATGGGGTTGGGGGAGAGGGGAAAGTGGGTGATGGGCAGGGAGGAGGGCACTTGTTGGGATGAGCACTGGGTGTTGTATGGAAACCAATTTTACAATAAATTATATTTAAAAAATAATTAGGGGCACCTGGGTGGCTCAGTCGGTTAAGCGTCTGACTTCAGCTCAGGTCATGATCTCACAGCTCGTGAGTTCGAACCCCACGTCAGGCTCTGTGCTGACAGTGTGGATCCTGGAGCCTGCTTCGGATTCTGTGTCTCCCTATCTCTCTCTCTCTGACCCTTCCCTGCTCACACTCTACCTTACTCTCTCAAAAATTAAACAAACATTAAAAAAAATTAAAAAAATAAAAAAGTAATTTTAAAAATTAAAAAAAAAAGATGTGTTTTATATATACAATGGAATACTACTTGGCAATTAGAAAGAATGAAATCCTGCCATTTGCAGCAACATGGATAGAACTGGAGGGTATTATACTAAGTGAAATAAGTCATTCAGAGAAAGACAGATATCATATGTTTTCACTCATTTGTGGAACTTGAGAAACTAAACAGAAGACCATGGGGGAAGGGAAGGGAAAACAATACTTACAGAGAGGGAAAGAGGCAAACTGTAAGAGACCCTTAAATACAAAGAACAAACTGAGGGTTGATGAGGGGGCGTGGGGAGAGGGGAAAAGGGGTGATGTGCATTGGGGAGGGCACTTATTGGGATGAGCATTGGGTGTTGTATGTAAGTGATGAATCATGGAAATCTACCCCCAAAACCAAGAACACACTGTATACATGAATAGACACTTTTCCAAAGAAGACATCCAGATGGCCAACCAGTTTTTTTAACCAGTAAAACAGTTATGGTAAAATTGCTGATTCCAGTAAGCCGAAAGTAGAGAATTGGTAGAATGTGTGCATATTAGCCAACGTGTATGTTAGTCAACTTGACAATAAATTATATTAAAAACAAAAATGAGAACAAACAAGAAAACATTTTGAATCAAGCAGCAAAACAGAATAATAAAAGACAGCATGGACCATTGTGGCATACACACACACACACACACACACAACCCAGAAGATAATTCAGGTGGCAAATAAGCACATAATTATTTGTAATTATGAATGAATAATTCACTAGTTAATGAATGATCAACATAATCATTAGGGAACTGCAAATAAAAACTACAATGAGATGTCATTATACATATATTCCAGAATGGCTATATCTAACAAGTTTGACATTACTAGTTAATAGTAAGGATGCAGACCACTGGAACTTTCAAACTTTACTGGTGGGAATGCAATATGACACAACATTATTGGAAAACAACTTGGCACTTTCTTATATAGTTGACAGCTTCCCAGGGATGAGATCTGTGCAACTGAGTAAGGAAAAGCCCCCTACTTGTCCTGTTCTACTATTGCTATCTAGAAATTTCTTATTCATCTTATCTTTGTTTGTACTTGTGTTTTGAATTTGAACTTGAACTTGTGTTTCATAATTAAAGTCTGTTGGAATACTGGAACACCAGCAAGAAGTCAGCCAGTACTTGCTACTCCATTTGCATATAGTGTTCAAGATTTCCATAAACACATAATTCCAGTGGGCCCATGATGCATGAGAGTTTAGTGAGACTCAAAGATTGTACAAGGTAAGCGAGTTACATCTGTGACTGAGTAAGTGGGGATAGACAGCCCCTAGAAGCCATATTTTCTGTCTGAACCAGAATTCTTACCTTTTCTTTTTCTTTTTTTAAAGATTTATTTACATATTTATTTTGAGAGAATGAGACAGAGCCAGAGGGGGGTGGCAGAGAGAGAGGGAGACAGAGGATCCGAATCATGTGCTGTCAGCAGCGAGCCCAATGTGTGGCTCAAACTCACAAACCATGAGATCATGACCTGAGCGGAAGTTGGATGCTTAACTGACTTAGCCATCCAGGCACCCCCACAATTATTTCTAATGCAGCAAGAATATAATGGCATTCTAAGAAACACAAATGAGTAAGAAATCCTGTCATATTCTTTCTTATTCTTGTTACTTCACAGTGTTACTTCACACTGTTACTTCACAGTAAAACAGTTACGGTAAAATTGCTGATTCCAGTAAGCCAAAAGTAGAGAATTGGTAGAACGTGTGCATATTGACTTGAAATAAATTATTGAGTTAGTTTAATGAAGTATTTCCACTATTTTGATGAGAACAAATTACATATGCATGTATGAGCTACAAAATATAAATTGTGCAATTTCAGTGATTGTATATATGAATTAAATGCTCTTATATTTCAATTTATTTATTAAAAAAATTTTTTTTAACGTTTATTTATTTTTGAGACAGAGAGAGACAGAGCATGAACGGGGGAGGGTCAGAGAGAGAGGGAGACACAGAATCCGAAGCAGGCTCCAGGCTCTGAGCTGTCAGCACAGAGCCTGACACGGGGCTCGAACTCACCGACTGTGAGATCATGACCTGAGCCGAAATTGGATGCTTAACGGACTGAGCCACCCAGGCGCCCCAACTTATATTTGAATTTAAAAAGGCATTGCCTAATATAAAGATGAATGGTGAAATTTAGGTTAAATAATTTATTTATTTGTTTGTTTATTTATTTATTTATTTATTTATTTAAATTTAATTTATGTTTTTAGTTTACATCCAAGTTACTTAGCATATAGTGCAACAATGATTTCAGGAGTAGATTCCTTAATGCTCCTTACCCATTTAGCCCATCTCCCCTCCCAAAACCCCTCCAATAACCCTCTGTTTGTTTTCCATATTTATGAGTCTCTTCTGTTTTGTCCCCCTCCCTGTTTTTATATTATTTTTGTTTCCCTTCCCTTATGTTCATCTGTTTTGTGTCTTAAAGTCCTCATATGAGTGAAGTCATATGATTTTTGTCTTTCACTGACTAATTTCATTTAGCATAATACGCTCCAGTTCCATCCACGTATTTGCAAATGGCAAGATTTCATTCTTTTTGATTGCTGAGTAATACTCCATTTATATCTATACCACATCTTCTTTATCCATTCATCCATCGATGGACATTTGGGCTCTTTCCATACTTCGGCTATTGTTGATAGTGCTGCTATAAACACTGGGGTGCACGTGTCCCTTCGAAACAGCATACCTGTATCCCTAGGATAAATACCTAGTAGTGCAATTGCTGGGTCATAGGGTAGTTCTGTTTTTAGTTTTTTGAGGAACCTCCATACTGTTTTCCAGAGTGGTTGACCAGTTTGCATTCCCACCAGCAGTGCAAAAGAGATCCTCTTTTTCCGCATCCTTGCCAACATCTGTTGTTACCTGAGTTGTTAATGTTAGCCATTCTGACAGGTGTGAGATGGTATCTCATTGTGGTTTTGATTTGTATTTCCCTGATGATGAGTGATGTTGAGCATTTTTTCATGTGTCGGTCGGCCATCTGGATGTCTTCTTTGGAGAAGTGTCTATTCATGTCTTTTGCCCATTTCTTCACTGGATTATTTGTTTTTTGGGTGTTGAGTTTGGTAAGTGCTGTGTAGATTTTGGATACTAACCCTTTATCTGATATGTCATTTGCAAATATCTTTTCCCATTCCCTTGGTTGCCTTTTTTTGTTGATTGTTTCCTTAATTGTGCAGAAGCTTTTTATTTTGATGAGGTCCCAGTAGTTCACTTTTGCTTTTGTTTCCCTTGCCTCCGGAGATGTGTTGAGTAAGAAGTTGCTGCAGCCAAGGTCAAAGAGGTTTTTGCCTGCTTTCGCCTTGAGGATTTTGATGGCTTCCTGTCTTACATTTAGATCTTTGATCCATTTTGAATTTATTTTTGTGTATCGTGTCAAAAGGCGTCCAGGTTCATTTTTCTTCATGTTGCCATCAGTTTTCCCAGCGCCACTTGCTAAAGAGTGGGTTAAATAATTTAAATGTTCAATTTCCTTTCCTTAAAAAATGTTAATTAGTAAATAAGAAAAGCACCATGACCAAATAAATAAATAAATAAGAAAGAAAGAAAGAAAAAAAGAAAAGAGAAAAACACCATGACAAATCAAAAGAGAGACTGAGGGTGAAAGAAAAAACCTTTCTATTTCAATTCTTTTATTTTTTAGTAGCCTTTTCACCCAGCGTGGAACCTAACACAGGGCTTCAACTCACAACTCTGAGGTCAAGACCTGAGCTGAGATCACTGAGCTACCCAGGCATTCCCTATTTTACCATTTTTAATGACACTTTTCCCCCTGCTTTTTGAACAAGAGACCTGACACATTATATAGCTGACTTTGTATAAATTAATTATACACTTAAATTATAATTTACTATGTGACCAAGAAATCAATTGTTGAGCTTTAATGTAGTGTTATGAGGAGATATCCAGCCAGATATCCCAGAATGCTTTCGAGCATTCTGGGAGCTAACTTGGAGAACAGGTTAATTCTCATCATTTAAGATATAGATTTTTAATTTAATTCATTGTTTTGATTATGGCACTCTAACCCTTATCTTGCTTAGTGACCTCAAGTCTAGAGTCCCTGTGTTTTAAAATCTTTGGAGAGTAAACCTCTAGTCTTCCGTTGAGTTGAGGGAAGGTAGTTGCCTTGATTCACATGGTTGTCAGGAGCTGGGGGATTGAGTAGCCTGTTTCTCGTTCAGACTTTTAACCAAGTCTCCTATTTGTGGCTCCGCTGGTAGTTACCTTTTAGAGGTACTAGGTGACTCTAGTTCCTGAGGTTTTCCAAGATTTTATATAATGAGTTCATTTGCTCCTTGACTTTCCCAGCTACAAGCATTTACGTTTCAGCCTCTGGTCTGCTAAGAAGTTAGTTACTACTTACCTGATCATCTGCTTTGCAGCTGTCAATTTATTTTTGACAGTTCTCTCTGCTCTTTTCTCTCCAGTTTTCCTTTTCATCAATGTTTTATATCTTTAAAAAGCCATTTCCTGCCATAATTTTTGTGATGTTTATGAGGCAGAAGGGATAAGCATATACATGTGTTCTATTCATTATCTGTTACTGGAAATACATATTTAGAAGTTGGGTATCAGTGCAAAGACTCTTACTGTTTTTTTTAATTTTATTTTATTTTCTATGGATTTCTGTCACTAAAAAAATGAAATATTTTACTCTTTTATTTTTTTTTATTTAAAAAAAATTTTTTTTAACATTTATTTATTTTTGAGACAGAGAGAGACAGAGCATGAACGGGGGAGGGGCAGAGAGAGAGGGAGACACAGAATCCGAAGCAGGCTCAGGCTCTGAGCCATCAGCCCAGAGCCCGACACGGGGCTCGAACTCAGGGGCCGCGAGATCGTGACCTGAGCCGAAGTCGGAGCTCAACTGACTGAGCCACCCACCCCTATTTTACTCTTTTATATAAAACAATGCAACTTTAAAAAATGAACAGTGAATATGCTAAAGGCAGGTCAGGTTTTCTACATGCACTCACAGAGCTCTTCTAGAGCTGGTAAAAAACCATCAGGCAACTGGTTATAGTTGGAATCGAGTCTATGGTTGGGGTGCAGAGTGAAGAGTCATCAACTCCTAGAACTAATCATATCTAATCCCATCTGGGTATCTGCTTATCTGAGGACCTGAAATGACCATGGATGACTAAAGTTTTTCCACCAACCACCCGTAGTGACCCCTCGACCCATCCCTCTTGTTTTGTTTATTCCTACTTAGCTTTTCAGACTCAGTCCAATGCCATCTTCTCCCAGAAGTCTGCCCTGAAACCATTACACAAAGATGATTTAGGTGCTCCTCCCCAATATTTTCATCATTACTTGAATTCTCAACTTATATTTTCTATCATTATATTTACCACATTATAGTATAATTAGTTATTTCAGGGGTCAGCACACTTTTTCTGTGAAGTTTACAGTTAGTAAACATTTTAGACTTTGCAGGCCAAGAGGCAAAATCAAGGATATTATGTAGGTACTTATATAATGAGAGAAAATAAAGTTTAATGATTTTTTATTGACAAAATTAAAAATAAAATAATAATAAGTACAAATTTTTTGTAATAGTGATACATTTATCGAAGAATGGAATTCTTTTGTAGAGGATACCATTTCTCTTACTTGTAGTTCAAATTTAGTGTTTCCATTCATCAAACTGATTGCAAATGCTTATCTGTAAAAACCATTCTTAGCTCACAAGCCTTACAAAAACAGGCAGTGAATTTTCCTGACCTCTGTTCTGTTTGTTTAATTCTTTACCTTTACTATATTTTGAGATCTGGAACCTGTCCTTGGTCTTATTTATTTTTGAGTCCCCAGGAACACACTACCTAGCACATTATAAAACCTAGCACGTTAGAAAACCATTTTTTTTCCCCAAGCAATGAAGAAATGTGAGTCTTGGTTATCTTAGACTTTTACCTTAATGAGTAATACCTTGACTTTATGTATTACCTTTCCTATAAGGATTTTCAGATCTATTTTGTCGTATCTATTATCTAATATACAGTAAGGAAAGAATAGATGCTGTTATTCTCATTTAACTGATAGGAAAGTGACACAGTAGTAGAGTTAAGATTAGAATTAAGAAATTACACTTCTTAGCTATAGAGGGTTTTCAGAGAATCACAGCACATATTCTTGGGTATGTATGTTCTTGTCCATTTCAAGAATTATGAGTTATCAGGAAACTCAGAGGTATAAGCAAACCAGCATGGACTAGCATAGATAAAGAAATTACCATACACCTAGGGAGAAAAACACTAACAATATGACTACAACTTTAAAAAAATTCTGGAAATAATTTTGTGTTGAGTTGTCAAATATGAGACAGCATACTTTTACATAATATTTAAACATATAATGTGGAATAGAGGTAATTTAAAAGTGGAGTCTTAAAAGATGTACATCAAAATGAATGTAATTACCATAAGGAAACAAAGAAATTGGTGATTATCAGTGAAAACATGTCGTAAGTTACTTTTATATCTGGCAAATTTAGGAAAGGAATAGGGTGTTTTTAGTGAGATAAACTTGTATTTTTTGTAGCCAGTTATTTTGTAAGAGATTCTACCCTAGTCTTTGTTTTCTATGGGTTCATTAGCATCACATCAACATTATTATCAGTAACAGTATTTATTACTTTTTTTAATTTTTAATTTTATTTATTTATTTATTTATTTATTTATTTATTTTTAAATTTACATCCAAATTAGTTAGCATATAGTGCAACAATGATTTCAGGAGTAGATTCCTTAGTGCCCCTTACCCGTTTAGCCCATTCTCCCCACCACACCCCCCCTGTAATCCTCTGTTTGTTCTCCATATTTATGAGTCTCTTCTGTTTTGTTCCCCTCCCTGTTTTTGTATTATTTTTGCTTCCCTTCCCTATGGTCATCTGTTTTATGTCTTAAAGTCTTCATATGAGTGAAGTCATATGATATAGAAGTCTTTCTCTGACTTATTTTGCTCCAGTTCCATCTACATGCTTGCAAATGGCAAGATTTCATTATTTTTGATTGCTGAGTAATACTCCACTGTGTACCACATCTTCTTTATCCATTCATCCATTGATGGACATTTGGGCTCTTCCAATACTTTGGCTATTGTTGATAGTGCTGCTATAAACATTGAGGTGCATGTGTCCCTTCAAAACAGCATACCTGTATCCCTAGGATAAATACTTAGTAGTGCAATTGCTGGGTTGTAGGGTAGTTCTATTTTTAGTTTTTTGAGAAACTTCCATACTGTTTTCCACAATGGCTGTACCAGCTTGCATTCCCATATTGAGTACTTTTTAATTCTGGTTTCTGGGAATAAAAATAGATAGTAGACCTGATCCTTGACCTTGGGAAGAGGAATGAATATATGTAGTACAACAATAGATGGTATAACATGCAGTAAGGACCACCTGGTAATTCAGACAACACTTGCCAGATGAGTACAGGGAAGGGGTGTTCTATAAAGGTATGAATATGTGTGGATCTGTTGATAGGGAGATAGATGGGAAAGTCTTCCTGGAAGAGTAGCACTTAAACTGCATCTTCTTTTTTTTTTTTTTTTAATGTTTTTTTTTTCCTTACTTTTGAGAGATACAGAGAGTGTGAGCAGGAGAGGCGCAGAGAGAGAGAGAGACACAGAATCCGAAGCAGGCTCCAGGCTCTGAGCTGTCAGCACAGAGCCCAACACGGGACTCGAACTCACAAACCGTGAGATCATGACCTGAGCTGAAGTCGGATACTTAACCAACTGAGCCACCCAGGTGCCCCCTAAACTGCATCTTCAAGAAAGGTAATGGAGGGGCGCCTGGGTGGCTCAGTTGGGTAAGCATCGGACTGCAGGCTCAGGTCATGATCTCACGGTTCGTGAGTTCGAGCCCCACATTGGGGTCTCTGCTGACAGCACACAGCCCGCTTTGGATCCTCTGTCTCCCTCTCTCTGTCCCTACCCCACTCTCACTCTCTCTCAAAAATACACATTAAAAAAATAGCTTAAAAAAAAAAGAAAGAGAGAAAGGTAATGGAAAAGTGATAAAACAGTTGGGAAGGGTTTGAGCAAAACCATGAAGGTAGGAACGATGTGAATGATGAATTCAGGAAACAATGCATAGACCAATTTATCTTGAGCAGTTTTATGTAAGTAAGGAAGCCATTGGAGACACATTTGAAGTGTTAGAGAGCAATGTGAGTAGAAAGACCAAGTAAAGAAACTTGAAAGTTGAATGTAGGAAATGGTGAGCTGTCACAGAAACTTAGACAGGAAGGTGGGGCGGGTATATGCAACAAGCATTGTAAAAAAAAAAAGGCTGAACCTTATCTATTCCCGGCCTGAAACATTGAATATTGGATTATTTTTGCTACATAAATATGTGCTACATAAAAAAAAATGCTATATCCATCTACTTGTGCTTTCATTGTGCTTTACGTCTCTTAGAGTTGGTTTACAACAAACTAAATACAATTTCATTTCTAATGATTTGGAAGGAGCTTGAAGATCTTTCAATGCCTGGATTGTGTGTCTCACTTTTTGGTCAATTATGATATTGTGCTATCTTTTAGAGAAAATATTTGTGTTTGAGAGCATGTTTATAGTCGACCATAGTGTTAGGAAATATATATTTAATACATTCTACATTTAATATTTGTATTCTCTCTTGTCTTTTAATATCACTACAAAGTAATAAAAATGCTGGGAATTAAAACTTTTATTTCATTTTAACATGGATTTATTCTTCTGAGAAAAGTAAGAAATGAGTGTATGTGTAATTTAAAAATATACTCTAAAAAACCAAATAAATAAAAATAAAAATACACTCCGAATTTCATCAATAAAAATGTATTGCTCTGAGCTATTAAAACACAAAGTTGTCCATAGGTGAGTTTGATTTGACTAATGTGTTGTTAGTGTACAGTAGGAGGCTGACCCATATTCTCTTGTGTCCCCATCTTCTCATATTCTGAGAGAATTGGGGAGCCATCTGGCTACCACATGCGCAACCAGCTGTGTTCTCAAGTGGGAGTGGGAAATGTAAGAAGAATTCTCACAGAAGCACATTTGTGGGGTTAGACTTCCTCCTGCTAGTCTGGATAAGTTCTCAGGATGCCAAACCATTAAGCACACTTTCCAGTGTGGGAGGCCCTTGAACCTCCCCCACCATCTCTGGCTTGAATAAATGTAGATTGTTCCACAAGCCTAGGCAAATACTCTATTGTGTTATTCTCCTGAGTAGTTTGACCTTGTATACTTGAAGAATTCCTCCCCAAGACTATCTTGCCCTGCCGGAAATGTACCCCCTTCAAGAGCTTTGAGGCCTAAATCCAGCCTAAAGAACATTTGCTTGTTCCATCCATCTCCTTAAAGTGTGGAGGAAGAGGGGAAAGGATCTCTCCCCATGGCTCCATACCTGAATAGGATCATACGGACTTGTCTGCATTGCGGAATGGGGAGTGGGAGAACAGGATTCATTTGGTGGTATCTCCTCATCTCTTCGTCCATGGGCAAATAAATGCCTTACACAACTACTTCTTATCTTTTTTCTGTGGTCAGCTAGAATTCCTTTTGAATCAAGTACTAAATCTTAAGGGAGGGAGGAAAGAAAGACTGTACTGGGGAAACAAGCAAGAGGCTCTGAGACCAGCTGCTTTGCAGTGAGACAACTCCTGTACTACTTCTGACAATTGCAGTCTCTTTCCTCTTCTCCCCTTGTGTTTCTTTTTCAAAGCACCATACAGCCAGTATTTTTTAGTGGTCAGGAGATAGTTCACCTCAAAGCTATGTAAACCAGAAGGAAATAGGTTATATATATTAAGTAATCAGAAAAGTTATTCCAATCCCAGATGGGCCTGCTTACCTGATGGTACCATAAACATAGAAGACAAAAATTAAATAGATATTTCGGCACATAAAATCTGGACATTTACTTGTCTTGGAGCAGATAATGCCACTCCTTTGAATAAATTCTTTTTTAGATATTCTGAAATTTCTCCATCTCCTGGAATTTTCAAAATGATTTCATCCACTGGCCTAAATACCTTTTTTGTACCTCCTTCATATTTTAGAAATGAATGAAATGTTTACATGAGAAATTAGAAGTTTCTTGTAAGGAAACTATAAATCAAGATACAATTATGAATAAAATTCCTTTCTTCAATATTAAATTTAAATTCCACTTCTTTTATTTTAACAAAACTTTACATGACATTTATCTCTACCTATGTATTTGCCCTCATCTCTGCACACTTGCTTGTTCCTCTCAGTGTTTTCATGCAGCATCTCACAAATATTTACTAAGTGCTCACTATATATGACACATGCCAAGAGTTATGCGGGGGGGTTTTATATGCTTGTAAGGAAGAAAGAAATAAACATAACAGTACAAGGTAGTATTTGACTGGTGCCATAAACTGAAACCAAGAAAGAATTTAGAGCATTTAAATGAGACAGACAGGGACAGAGACAGAGACACACATAGAGATCTATCAGTTTCGGCTGGAGGAATTGTGGGTAGACTACAAAAGAAGCAGCGTAAGAACTTGACCTTAAATAGGAAAGATTTCAACAGAGGGAATGCTAAACACAGGGAACAGTATAATCCAGGGTAGAAAAATGGGAAAGTGTGTGTCATATATAGGGAATGATTTGCCATATAGTTAACTTACATGTGGGGATATTGTAGCAGAGAAAGTTGATGAGGAGATAGATTGGCATCTGATTTTAGAAGCATTGAGGCTGAGGCCAGACTAAGAAATTAAAACTTTATTCCAACGGTATTAATTCTTGAACTTTTGGAACAGAATTATACAATCTCATGTGAATACTATCCAAAAGAAAGTTAGAATGAATAGTCAATCCAGGAACGATCAAGTGGGAGGATTTACCAGAGGCTAAGTGATTTTAGCCTTTTTTTTTAGAGGACACCACTGTAGTAATCTAAGCAGGAAGTGGTAAATGACCAAACTAGGGTGATAAAAATAAGAATGGGGGAAAAATAATGGTTCATCATAAATTGCAAAGGAGGAAACCATTTCTATTTCTTCTAACTAGATTGCCAGTTTTCTGAGAGCAATGGTTGTGTCTGTGTCTTGTTTCCTTCTTTATCTATTTTTATCTAATTTATCCACTTTCATATTGTGTGCTTTCAAATAATTATGCCTTGTGTTTGCTACTAATTAATATTGTATTTCACTCTGTCTCCTATCTATCTATCTATCTATCTATCATCTATCTATCTATCTATCTATCATCTATCTCCAGCACAACTAGTTTTTTCATAAAAAGCAGACCTCAATAATGTCAGAGCAGTTTTTCATTCACTGTAAGTCAACAAGAGAAGCAACAATGAAGAGTTGATTCTGGGAAAGAGAGAAGAGGTTTGTGAATTGCTCTCAGTGAAAATGAAAAGAGCTTTTGAAACTGAGCTGAAATATGCCTGGAGCATACCAGAGTCTGGTTTATTAAGGCATGACTGAATGATTAGTAGAAATACTGCCATTACTACTATTACTATGCATTATATTATTCACACATATCATAAAAAGTCCTGATACACAGCAACTGACAGAGTCATTGAGGATATTAAACAGGGCTTTTACTGTATTGTGAGAAGAATTTAATGTGCTTTGCTCTGTTTCTGACATGAACTCTATAAGAGCAAAAGGCTTTATTTATTATTTTCACAGGTCATTAAATATATTCCATGTTGTCCTGTGCCTAGCAGGAAAGAATCCACTGACTAACTGTGTGAAAATGATTTTAAGGCTCTTTATTTTGAATTGAAAATACTTTACCAAGCTTTCTACCCCCAAATCAATAAGAATTAATGGACAGGTTTTTTTTTTTTTCCTTTCTGTTTTGCAATGCTAATTTTATAGCTTGCTACATCAGTTAAAAAAGGGAATGCCAATATATTACTACTTAACTACTTCAGATTAGCTGTTAGAGAGATAAGGGTGATGAATGGTGTTTAGCTCCAAATGGTGAAATTGACCTAGTTCTAAGCGACCAGATAGAACAGGCAGGTTTATCAACTACTTTCAGAAATAAATATTTGTGAGTGTAAGACAAACAAGCGTAACTGTTTCTATCCAAACCTTAGAATAAGAATGCCATTATAAGTTGCAATAAATACTGAAAGGTGTGTCTTTATTTTGAAAGCTGTCATTTGAGGAAATGGAACATATTTATATTTTAAGAAGAAAAGATTATTTTGTAACATGTTCGTGTCCAAGCTATGTGGGCATACACTCTCCAAGCTTTATGGCACACTACATGGACTTTGGAAAATATTTAAAATATCCAGCAATTGAGATTTACTCAATCTGGCCCTGAGACATAGAATAAATTATCCTTTCATATTGAAAAGTCTTGCTATTTTCCCTAAATGATATACATATTATATGTATATATATATATACCTATACACACACACACACACACGTATAGTGAACTTTAAATTTACTGATTTAACTGAGTATAGAAGAATTTTTAAACAAATTGCTTAATCTTCAGATCATGTGTCTAGTAATATCCTAAATTTAAAAAGTGATGATTTTATGTTAAGGGAGACGAGTGGGCATGAAGGTACAGGACAACATAAAATATTTGAATAGTATAGTTTCAAAAGTTTCAAAATTAAAATGGTGTGTTTTTGCCATTCCTGTCTTTACCTTTTCCTCAAAGGTAATCATTGCATTGTATTTTATAAAAATTACTCAAAATGGTTATAAAAAATCACTCGGGGAAAGAAGAGAAGAGAGAGGCCCTTTATCGTGAAAAGAGAGGCCATTTTCTGGTAGCGTGATCTGATAGAACTTAATTGTTTAGTAGGACTTTTGTTTTCGTATTTTTTTTTTTGACTTGTAAGACATTTTAAGAAAACCAGAAAGCATAAGCAAACCAAACTTGGAATAAATCTAACAATGGGAATATCTCCTAACAAGTATTTCCATCTAGACAAGGTAATTTTAAATATAGTTTTTAAAATCTTGTGATTTTTATTTACTTTTTAAAAGTGTTGAAGTACAGTTGTCATACAATGTTATATTTTGTATATTCATTTTATAACTGGAAGCTCAGACCTTTTAATCCCTTTTGCCTATTTCACCCATAAGATTAAAAAAATCCTGTGATTTTTAATATTCTTTTGAAAGATGGACATTATCTCTTTTAGTAAGAGATGCTAATCATATGGAGGATAGAAAAAGCAAGGCCACTAGATCTGGTGAAGTCTAAAGGTGAACTTTTTGGGATGTCTCAATAAAAAAATAAGTGATAAGTGATAATAACAAAAAAAAGTAACAAGAAAGTGTCAGTTTTCTTTTCTCATTTTGGTTGCAAACTTTTGCTGTTGAACTCTAAATGAAAAATAGATATGCAGATTTACTTAGACAGTCAATATGAGGCATAATGCAATAGCAGAGAAACTAGTTGTAACTGGGTTTATGCAGGTCTTCAGTTCACAAAGAGCAAGCCTGGACAAGCCAACATGAGTCACTGTGTGAGGTTGTATCATAATATTACCATAAAGATTTTTAGGTGAATGGCCACTGTGGGCTCTAAAATGTCTTTATAAGTGATCTGATACTGTATGCTAGAATTTCCTGAATGTTTTCTATCTGCTTGTAAGTAATGCATACTCTAATTTCTTCAGAATACCAAGTTGTACGTTTAGTTGCAAGATGTCAAAAATCCATTTTGTAGCAAAGAGAAAGCTATGAAATAAATCTTCCAAGAGGCAATGTAAATTTTACAGAGTGAGAAAGCAATTCAACTTAGCTATGTTGCTAAATGAGATAGTTTTTCTGTTGAGGATGTTAAAACATTGATGCTGATGGGAAGGAGAAACGAAGAGGCCAGCAGCATGGTTATCTGTGAGGAGTGTTGTAGCTTACACTGAATGAGTCCCTGCTTTAGTCTATGTCACTGGGCAAATCTCATACTAATTCTTTTTTTGTCTTCGTTTCCTCAACTATAAAAAGGGGATGATAATACCAACCTGTCTCAGAGAGGTGTGGTAAGAATTAATTAAGGCTCATAAAGGGTTTTAAGGGCCAAAGATGAAAGACACCAAACTAAGTACAAAGATTCATGATTAGTCCTGAAGTCGATGGAATATAAAAACTTGTTTGTTGGTGGAGAAATTCTGAAACATCAAATAAGCATACACTTTCCTGGATTTATGTGACTTAAATTTATGAATTGGTTCATAAATATGTTTTGTTTAGGTGCTCTATATTTAAATTTTCAATCTAGGCTAATCAAAGAATGAAGACAATACTAGTTTGAAACTAGAAATTATAGCCAGTTGGAATTAAAAATATAGACCTTATTTATTTTTGTTTTACCCCTGTGTGTTATCAGTAAACTAATCAGGTATGTATTTTTATTATTATTATTTTTTTAAATGTTTATTTCTTTATTTTGAAAGAGAGCGAGGGCACGCATGAGCATGGGAGGGACAGAAAGAGAGGGAGAGAGAATCCCAAGCAGGCTCCATCCACACTGTCAGTTCAAGCCCAATGTGGAGCTCGATCCCACAACCATGAGATCATAACCTAAGCCTAAATCAAGAGTTGGATGCTTAACTGACCGAATCACCCAGGTGCCCTCAGGTATTTATTTTTAAAGAATGACTGAGTGTAGAATTGCTTCTTAGGGAGTAGGTGGAAGGATGAAACATTAAATTTATTGCCACTATTTAGCATCGAGGTAACAATGATTCTGCTTAGGATAAAGATGTTATTAGATACATTTCTCTAAATGCCTGAATTTAAGAGTCAATGGAAAGAGTATGTGAAAATGGCAATTTCATTTTCAAAAATATGACTCCTATTGCATCCTCCCTTCCACTCCCCATGACTTATTGAGTTCCTTGAATGCCAAATAACTGATATGAAAACAAAAAGAAACATTGTGATGAATCAGTCATCGCTATGTTCTTTAATAAGAAAAAATATTTGACACCTACTTTTGGATGAAACTAAACATTTTTTAATTTCATTAAATTTCAACAGCTAGTGTTGAGTAAGTGAACAATTTTACCCTTTGAAATATCAGTTTATTAGATGTTTGCAAATGATTACAACTAGAGCCAATAAGATTCTTGAGATATTATTTCCTAATTAAATAATTGCTCAGTTGGATGCAATCTTGGATGACATAAATCAGCAGTGAAACTGTCATACCTCAGAGTTTTACCTTTCTTAGGCTTCTAAAATGTACTAGTTTTTAGTGACAGCCTTTCCTTAGGTTGGTTCATGGGAGCAATTCATTACTGGTGTTTATTTTGCTTTGGGTTGGGCTGTAAAACTACTCTACAATAACATAACTTAGGAGGTTGTTATTTTAGAATTATTATATCTTATACTGGTTGTGGTCAGGAAAGACTGGAAAACAAGAAGTAATGACATCTTTAAAACATTTACTATTGCCATAAAAAAGAGAAAAAAGATTTGGTTGCACTCCAGTTAGAATTTCATTAATGGAACGCTTCATATTTCTTTTGTTAAAAATTCATTTACCCTTTACCCCAAAACTTGAATGTAAACATTAGTTGTCAGGGTTGATAGCCATGCACTTAACCAGCTTAATTTTGGTTACAAGATGAATGATTCACTGCTTTTTTTGTATCTGATGAGTAGGCAGAGCACGGTATTTAAAATGGCTCTGACCCAGAGGGCGAATCTTACTGGTTTCATTGCCTAGCCCACTCCGAAAAAATAAAAGTCCTAGAGGTTACAGCTGAGCACAGACTGAGCAGGAAATTGTAAGAGCATCTTACAACTTGACTATCTTGACAATGTTATGAAAATGTTTTTCATTTTTTATGTTGTTAAATTGAAAAAATTTAAGGATTTTCAGATTTTAGAAGATATTTTTCAACTTGTGGTTTAGTTTTTCTTTTTGTATCTCAGACTTTAAAAGTCTCCATAATAAATAAACACTATATTTTTTGCTTTGCTCAGCATCTAATTCTTTTTGCAATCACAATTCTGTTTTCTGAAATCAAAATATTTCTCCTTTCCCTAGGGTTGGTTTTATGTAGTATCTCTTTTACTTGACAGAGATAGATTATTTTCATCTCTAGTGACCATGTCAGCAATTACTTTGCAGTTTCCTCTGGCCTCTAAAAATATTTATCTGTTTCTACTAAATATTACATGAGAGTTAAAAGCAAGTCTTTTTATTCTTTTTTAATGTACATGTGCTATTTTTATTATATCAGATAATAGATTAGTATACTTTATTAGAGTATCATCTAGAACTTTGTAAAGAAATAGTAAGGCATTCCATTCAAGATAATTCAGTAAAGATGTATTTAGAATGTTTTATCTCGAGAGGAGAAGAGATGAATAAAAGCTCTTTACACTCTGCAGCGAAAGCAGTTTTCTAAGAGGGAAATTTATAGCACTACAGGCCTACTTGAAGAAACAAAAAAAAAAATTTAAATAAACAATCTTACCCTACACCTAAAGGAACTAAAAAAAAAGAAAGAAACAAGCCCAAAGTTAGAATAATAAAGATCAGAGAAGAAATACATGAACAAGAGACTTAAAAAATAATAGAAAAAAAAATCAATGAAACTAAGAGCTGGTTACTTGAAAAGATAAACAAAATTTATAAACCTTTAGCCAGATTCATGAAGGAAAAAGGGAGAGAACCCAAATAAATAAAATGAGAAATGAAAGAGAAGTAACAGCCAATACCACAGAAATGCAAAAGATTAAAAGAGGCTACGATGAAGTTGTATACCAACAAATTGGATAACCTAGAAGAAATGGGTAAATTCTTGGAAAATTATGATCTTCCAAAACTGAATCAGGAAGAAATAGAAAATCTTAAAGACCAATTACTAGTAACAAAATCAAATTGGTAATCAAACAACTCCCAACTAATAAATGTCCAGGACCAGATGGCTTCACAACTGAATTCTACCAAATATTTAAAAAAAAATTTTTTTTTTCAACGTTTTTTATTTATTTTTGGGACAGAGAGAGACAGAGCATGAACGGGGGAGGGACAGAGAGAGAGGGAGACACAGAATTGGAAACAGGCTCCAGGCTCCGAGCCATCAGCCCAGAGCCTGACGCGGGGCTCGAACTCACGGACCGCGAGATCGTGACCTGGCTGAAGTCGGACGCTTAACCAACTGCGCCACCCAGGCGCCCCGAATTCTACCAAATATTTAAGGAAGAGTCATCTATTCTCCTCAAACAATTCCAAAAAATAGATGAGGAAGGCAACCTTCCAAATACATTCTATGAGGCCAAGCATGATCCTGATACCAAAACCAGACAAGGACACTACAAAAGAAGAAAACTACAGGCCAGTATTCCTGATGAACGCAAGTGCAAAAATCCTTAACAAAATATTAGCCAACCACATTCAACAATACATTAAAAAAACTATCTACCACAATTAAGTGGGATTTATTCTGGGGATGCAAAGATGGTTCAATATTTGCAAATCAATCAATGTAATACACCACATTAACAAAATGATGGATGAAAATTATATAATTGCCTCAGTAGATGCAGAAAAAATACTTGACAAATTTCAACATCTGTTTATGATAAAAACTCTCAATAAAATAGGTTTAGAGGAAATATACCTCAACATAATAGAGGCCATATATGAAAAGCTCATAGTTAATATCACACTCAATGGTGAGAGACTAAGAGCTTTTCCTCTAAGATCAGGAACATGACAAGGATATCCACTCTTACCACTTTTATTCAACATAGTACTGGAAGTCCTAGCTACAGCAATCAGACAAGAAAAAAGAAATAAAAGGCATCCAAGTTGGTAAGGAAGAAACTAAATCGTCACTATTTGCAGATGACATAATGCTATACATTAAAAACCCTAAAGACGTCACCAAAAAACTATTACAGTTGTAAACGAATTCAGTAAAGTTCCAGGATACAAAACTAGTATCCAGAAACTGATTGCATTTCTATACACTAATAGTGAAGTACCAAAAAGAGAACTTAAGATGGCAATTAAATTATAATTGCACCGAAATAATAAAATATCTAGGAATAAACTTAACCAAGGAGGTGAAGGAATTGTACTCTGAAATCTATAAAACACTGATGAAAGAAATTAAAGATGACACAAACAAATGAAAAGATATTCCATGCTTATGGATTGGAAAAGTTAATATTGTTAAAATGTTTATACTACCCAAAGAAACCTACAGATTCAATGCAATCTCTATCAAAATATCAATAGCATTTTTAAAAAATAGAACTAGAACTAATAATGCTAAAATTTGTATGGAACCACCATAGCCAAAGCAATCTTGAGAAAGAACAAAGATGGACATATTGCAATCCCAGATTTTAAGATACACTGCAAAGCTGCAGTAATTAGAATAGTATGGTACTGTAACAAAAATAGATACATAGCTCAATGGACAGCATAGAGAGCCTAGAAATATACTCATACTTATATGATCAATTAATTAGTGTATCTAGGTGGAGGGTATAGATTTCTGTATGCTTTAAAAATTTTCAAAATAAAAACTTGAAAATAAAAAGGAAAAACAAAACAAAACAAAACTCTCTGTCCTTAAGAAACTTGTAATTTTCTAGGGATGTGGAGAACTCAGAGTTCTTCAAATTTCATCAACCTATAGACACAGACCAGGGTACATTTAATATAAAAACACATGTTGCCTCAGCTTTCCCATTCCTCTTCATGAATTGTCTTGCCCCTGAACTCCCACTCGTATAGGAGGTGTTTGATCAGTTTGATAAAATGACTAGATAAAATGCAGTGACCAATGAAATACTATGGCTCAAAGCAATGAAATCCACACTCTGGACAAAATATAATATAATTAATATAATATAATATAATATAATATAATATAATATAATAATCTTTTGTTATCTTCAAATTAATCTTTTATTTTATAAATGGAGTTTTTGATATTATAAGGCATGATGTAATTAGTAATGCATTCATATCTAGTCAAATAGTTACATTCTTGATTTTTTTATGACCCCAAGGGAGGCAAGAATAATTCAAAAGTGCTCCTCATCCTTAATTTAGCTAATAGTTTCTGTATTTTCTCTTGCAAAATCTCTTAAACTTATAATAAGGAACAGAAATGTAAAGTTATTTTTTTCTTCATGTGATAGTTCATTTTGTTCATTTAAATAATGAAATGGTGGTAGTCAAGGAATCAAAGGTTCACAGAGTAAAATTTATATAATATAGAATATGGAAATTTGTTAAATACCAGCATTTGGTTGCTCAACAAGTGATTCCAAGCTAAGGCTATCCTTGGATCCTGATTTGACATAAGGAATTAAGTCATTAAACCAATAAGCATTTATTTAGCCATATTAAAACATTCTGCTTAGGCATGCAGGACTCAAAAAAATGCAAAACCTTGAGATAATCTTTACTCTTACAGAAGTCAGTTTAGTGGAAGAGGCAAATACATGAAGAAATAAATTGAATAAACAAATGAATGCTGTGGTAGATTCTAGGAATGTCAGGGATTGCTTGACTAAGGAGATGAACTCTGGATAGTTTTGAAGACAGAATGGGAATTTGCTATGGAAAGAAGAGGAGAAAAAGGGCATTTCAGGCAAAGAGAACAAAATGTGCAAAGGCATAGAGTTTTGAAAAGATATGTGAGGAGCTCATTGTGGTTTGGAGCTTAGGGTTGTGGTGGAGAGTGGAAGGAAATGAAATTGGAACAGTGTATTGGGGTTACATCAGGAAGGGCATTGTACCCAAAGAGCTTGGCTTTTATAGGGTAGCTAGTGGGAAGTCAGGAGAAATTGTTAAAGGGAAGGATGTAATCATATTTGTTTGGTAAGAATATAATTATGACAGGAGTGTAAAAATGGATTGTAAGAGAGACTGGTGAGGGAGAGACCAGATAGGGCACTATGTCATTTGTCTAGGATAGAGATCATAAGTGTAAACTGAATTAGTGGCAATATAAATGGGAAAAAAATGGCTGTATTTTGGATATATTTCTGAAAGAAAATGGATAGGATTTGGATATAAATGTTTAGGAAGAGGATGGCCTCTAGGATGAAGGTTTTTTTTTTTTTTTTTTTTTTTTAATTAGGAGATTTGAGGATATTGATTCCATTAACCATAATGGGAAAGGAGAGAATATTTAAAGAGATATGATTATTTTAGTCTTTTTAATGCATTAGGTTGAAGTGCCTGTGGAATAGCCAGTTGACAAGCATTTGCAAAAAAGCTGGACTGGAAGTTGAAGAGAGTTTTGAACTACAGATACAGACTTGGGAATCATGAGCATATAAATAGCTTCTAGAATGTAGGTGAAAGCATGTATCTAAAAGTGAAGAAAGAATGGCCATCAAGGATGAAACTGTGGAAAACATCAACACTTAAGACACATTAGACAGTGCCCCTCCTTCATTTTTAACCCATGCCTCCTTTTGGAAATACAAAAATCTCAGCTTACCTCTAATCATGGCAATTCAGTTATTTCCCCTCAAAGTCCCATTATAGCACCTAATTTCTTCACTCTCCTGTCCTGTTTCCTTAAGAATTTCTGATTGAAAGGGTGATTGGGTAGCTCAGTTGGTTAAGCACTGACTCTTGATTTCAGCTCAGGTCATGATCTCCCAGTTTGTGAGTTCGAGCCCCATGTAGGGCTCCGCACTGACAGCACAGAGCCTGCTTGAGATTCTCCGTCTCCCTCTCTGTCTCTATCCCTCCCCCACTTGTGCTCTCTCCTTCTCTCTCAAAATAAATAAATAAACTTAAGAAATAAACAATAACAACAACAACAAAAACCTAAAAAAAGCCAAAAAGAATTTCAATTGAAGAAGTGATCTGGGGTGAAGGAGCCATTGAAGAAAACTGAAGCATTCTTAGAGAAGTAGAATAGGAGTGGATGACATCGTAGAAGACAAGGTCATATTAGTGTTACATCCCTACTGTTAACCCTTGCCCAACCCAAATCTTGCAAACCCTGCAGAGGTCATATTAGCATTACATCCCTACTGCAAACCCTGACCCAACCCAAATATTGGAAACCCTGAAAACCCAAATATAAATTGAGTCTGAACACTGCCTTTCATATAGAATTAGGTAGATATAGTTGACTTGAGTGTCTGTGTCCAACAGAGCCATAGAAGTTTGAATCCTTCTCTTCCCTTAAGTTCCCCAGCATGCTTTCTGGGACACAAAGACCTCAACCCCACCTCCAATTACTTTTCTCTTGAAAGTAATTGACGTAAGAGTAGAAGGGATGGAAGGAGGAATCTGGGGGTGTGTAGGAAGAGGGTGAGTGGCTCCATGCCAGTAAGCAAAGCACATTTGCTTTCCATTTTGATTGACCAGGTGGCTACTCATGGCTCAACCAAAACTAAATTTTGATGTTTCAGACTACCCAAAGTCCTCTATCAGCTTTGGGATTCCTTGACCCTTTCTCTTCCCTCTCAGAAAGAAGTGAGTAACAATTAAACAGATGACCATTTAGGTAATTTGTTTCAATCCTGCCACTTGCCACTTAGACTCTAAACATTCTAAGAACACTTAGTTCTTCCCCCACCTCCCATCACCCCTTGTCCACTGTTTGGGTAAGTACTTCACTACTCACTGGGTCCTGGAGAGTCTTCTCATAAGACTTAACTCAGTCCTTAGGATCTCTTGTCTTTTGTCTTCCAGTAAGTCATGTCTGTCACTATCCCATTCTTGTCATCAAAAGTTGTCAAGTCAACTTGGTACAGTTTTGTGTATGCTGGCAAAAGACATGAGACCCTAGGTCAGAGTAAAAGGACTTATTACTCATAGCACATCAGGCAGCATAAGTTTCATGTTCATGTCATTTGTGTCCCTGCAAATGTGCAGTGGCCCAGGTGAGTGCTGCACAAGCAGTGGGTTTGTATCACAGTTGAGGGACCCCGAGCTTAGGAAACTCCAATTAATTATAAGGGGGCTGCACGATAAACTGCCCAATCTTTGCCCTGGAGGGAAACATTATCTTAAGTATACTGTGCAGGAAACAAACCTGCCCTTTGCTTTAAAGAGATATACTCCTTCTATCCCCTCTGTTGCTGCTCTAAAGAGATATACTCCTTCTATACCCGCTGTTGCTCTTTGTCTAAATTTTTTTTTTTTAACGTTTATTTATTTTTTGAGACAGAGAGAGACAGAGGATGAACGGGGGAGGGGCAGAGAGAGGGAGACACAGAATCTGAAACAGGCTCCAGGCTCTGAGCCGTCAGCCCAGAGCCCGATGCCGGGCTCGAACTCACAGACCGTGAGATCGTGACCTGAGCTGAAGTCGGACGCTTAACCGACTGAGCCACCCAGGCGCCCCCCGCTGTTGCTCTTTGTACAGACATCCCTGAAAAGGTAATTCAGGAAAAAAAAAAAGTCCATTTCTCTGCTTGCATGTTGTGCAGAAATGTCAGAGACCCATGGAGAATGATCTCCCCACTAGGAGGTTCTGAGTATTATTCTTTTTCTTTCTTCCTCTTTTAAACTCTCCCTTTTGTGTTTCTTATTCTTTAAAAACATTTTTTTTATGTTTATTTATTCTTGAGAGAGAGAGAGAGAGAGAGAGAGAGAGAGCAGGGGAGAGGCAGATACAGAATCTGAAGGAGGCTCCAGGCTCTGAGCTGTCAGCTGAGCCCAATGTGGGGCTTGAACTCATGAACAGTGAGATCATGACCTGAGCTGAAGTCAGATACTTAAGCAAATGAGCCACTCAGGCACCCCTATGTTTCTGATTCTTTCTTTCCCCCTTGTTTTTAAGATACAATTTAATCCACTAAAGTTATCTTTTAATAGTAGATATCCTCTAATGTCAAAAACTCAGCAGGAATATAAATCTGTCTTTGAACTTTTGAAAATAAAATTCAGGCCCAAACTGTTATGGCAGTAAAGAGTTGCAAGAAAATATTTTGGAAAAAGAAAATTCATGCTATTTTTGAAGTAGCTACTTCACCTAATCTTTAATGAAAATTCAAAATCTGGAATGATCTTTTTGACAAAATTTTACCCACTGTTTGTGATTCACTCACAAGCTTAATTACAGTTACTCATTGAATAAAGGCAATTTCTAAAATTATAATAAAATTCTTTTATCTGGTTTTTCCTAGTTAGAAAATTCACAGGCAAGGGGCGCCTGGGTGGCTCAGTCGGTTAAGCGGCCGACTTTGGCTCAGGTCGTGATCTCACGGTCCGTGAGTTCGAGCCCCGTGTCGGGCTCTGTGCTGACAGCTCAGAGCCTGGAGCCTGTTTCAGATTCTGTGTCTCCCTCTCTCTGACCCTCCCCCGTTCATGCTCTGTCTCTCTCTGTCTCAAAAATAAATAAACGTTAAAAAAATTTTTTTTAAAAAAAAGAAAATTCATAGGCAAAAACAAAGCAAAATAAAAAAATTGACATTACTGCATTTAGCATATATCATGTGCTCATTAAATAGTAGCAAACATAAATTTCTGTAATACCAATGAGTAGGTTTATTTGATGGACTAACACATATACATATACCATTTTTACTGTAAATATTATAAGATGGAAGTCAAACTATACAAACTGCCACAAATCTGGATGACTCTAAGGTGCTATGGATAGCATTGTTACTGCTCACTTAGTTCTTCTTTTTCTCTATTTTAAGGAAATAAGAGAATTGTATTTACCTGCCTCCTTTGAAGTGAGGTATAGCTATTGGCTACCTTTGGCCTATGAAATGTGTGTAGAAGTGATATACATCATTTTCGGGAGGAAAATGTATTACCAGGGTTGTGGAAACATGGGCTGATAGGCAAGTGCCATAATACTAAAGCAGCATAGAAAGTGGACCAACACACAAAGAAAAGCAAGCTTCAGAGGACTTCAAGTGAGCAAGAATTAAACTTGAATTCGATTACACCTCTGACATTTGGAAGTTTCCTTTTTTTTTTCTATTAATGAAATTCTGCTCTATAGTGACGCTATTGCATCTTTTCTATTTTAAATTCTGATGCATATTGAATGCTATATCAGCCTTGTAGATCTAACACAAAATACTACAAAAACCTGTCTATTGTCATACTTCAATGACATTAGATCTTTCTGTGAGACCCTGACTCAGTGGGTATGGATGTGTATGTACTTTTGAGTCCTAAGTGTACTTGTTCACCTTCGGTAAAAGCTCAGAATGTTTGTGAGAAAGATGTCTCTTAGGAAACATTTACATGAAGAAGTTTTTTTTTGTCCTTGAAGCAGATGGTAAATCTACACAGTTGGCAGTTATGGTGACGTGAAAGCTATTCTTGAATGGTACTGATTATAATACATAATAATTTATAGATCACTTGTGAGATGGATTTGCTTATTCTCTGCCCTGAAAAGTTCTGAGAGGCCTGACTTTTAGGATATAATATGTCTTATGTCTTTTTAAATGTATTCTTCTTTGATGGGAGTATAGTTTTTGATGAAAGTATTTTATTTAAATAAACTTAAATGAACTTTGATTGCCATATTATAATGCTACTTATCATTTTTGTATCCCAAGTATTTAAAATAGAATGCTTATAAATGGAATTAATAGGTAAAATTTATTAATTCTTTCAACCAATATTTACTGAGTGCCTATTTTCATCAAAAACTGTGCTAGGCACTGGGAGGGAATACAACTGAGAACACAGACATTTCTAATTTTCTCAGACTGTAACATACATATGTACATACATACATGAAATGAATATATAATTATAAACTGAGATTATTGTCTAGGAGAGAGAAATATAATTCTGTGTTAGGGGAGAGAAGCGTTGGCTTTTTAAATCTTGGGAGACTACTTTATCAGATTCTCAATTTCCTTTGATTGCAGGCTGTAGGCAGAGTAGGTCTCTATCAGCAGAGCTGAAGTCCTTTCCACCTTTGCTTGCTGTCTGGCTAGCTCTAGCTCGAGCTTATAAGAATTTCATGCAGCCAACAAGTACTGGTATTCTGATGTTTTTCTAATCCTTTACCAAGTACTGTATTCTTAATTAGCAGGTTGTCTGCCTTCCATATTATCATAGGTAACAGTTTTATTAAATGTTTTGCTAAGACATAAGAAGGGCTGTTACCATTCCAGCTCTTAAGAAAGTATTTCAACTCCTTTCATGGAGCTATTGCCACGATATTTCAGGTTCTGTTTTTGAAGCAGCCTATTTTGTACAGCAAATTTTGTATTAGTTAGTATTAGATTTGACTCTGAGTGGCAGAACATTTCAAATAATTGTGGCTTAAAATAGTTTTTCCTCCTTTGTAAATGTCTTGAAGGGGTTATATAAGGGCAGTTTGACACTCCACTGTGTCAGGATCCAGGGTCCTCTGTCTTGTTCCATGGTGGGTGAACCTCCATTTCCAAGGTACCTCATAGCCCGAGTTGGTTGCTGTTGAAGAATGAAAAATGAGTTGATGGCTGAAGACTTGTTTACACCATGTTCTTTGGCATCCTGTGTCTGTCTTAAAATTTATAATTTTCTCATTGATCGGAATTTCATTGCAATAATTGCAACCTCAGGCTTTTGATACTATAGCACATCTCTACTTTTCTCAAGGATAATGTTGAAACTCTCAAAATAAAATTAACTCTTGTGTATATGTGAGGGGTTAGATTACAAAAGTAAATGAAACATATAATGATGACAAAGCTGATATTTGGTAACCTGCTACTTTCCTGTGCAGTGATATTTGTGATCCCTTCCATATTGGTATTTTTGTTCATGTAATACCATTACACATTGTAATATCATTTATTTGATCTGAATCATTTGTGACAAGATCAATAACCCCAAAATTCAATTTATGCAGGAAGATAACTCTACTCCAGATAGGCTTATATATATGAATCTCAATAGGCAATCATATTGTGGTAGTGGAAAGATTCTATTGAAAAATTTATTTTCACTCTAGTTCAAAGATTTTCTGTACAGGTGGAATATAAAATAATAGTTTTGAAAGTGATATGGTTAACTCTGAGAGTCTTCATTTATTCATGATAAAATTAAAGAAAATGAAAATGAACTTAAAATACCAGCAAAACAATATAATCATAATCAACTAAAACTTTGTAGTCCCTAAAAAAAAGAAGTTGGTCCCAAAGTTTTTCTCAGCGTTATCAAATAATAAATATAATTAATTAAAAACAAAGGGCCAGAGGAAATTCTTTGGTGTTGGCACATGTAATTATTTCTCACCATTTTCCAACTAATATATAGTCAGAATACTTTTCACAGAAGATGGAAGAAATTGTACAAAATTTTGCTCAAGAATTAATCATGACATAATGAATACCTTTGTTTTTATACTGCTTTTAATTAAAAGTGTATTACTTCACTTCTGATTTTTCATGGTTCACTCAATTATCTTGAAGATAGTGTTCAATATACTTAAAAATACTTTTAATAATTTCATCTGTGAATAGTTTTTATCACAACCATAATAAATGATTAATATTTATACTTTTATAAATTTTCATTTTTATTTGATGCTTTGTAATATGTTTATACACTTTTATATTTTAAATCTATTGAATATTTAGTTTGACTGATTTTTAAACTTTAAAATAAAATGCTATCATTTATACTGATATTTTATTTTTTATTTTATATATAGAGAGAATGTGTAAGTGTGGGGGAGGAGCAGAGGAAGAGAGAGAGAGTGAGAGAGAGAGAGAGAGACAGAGAGAGAGAATCTTAAGGAGTCTCCACCCTCAACTTGGAGCTCCACATGGAGCTCATTCTCATGATTGTGAGATCATGACCCCAGCTGAAATCAAGAGTCGGACACTTAACTGACTGAGCCATCCAGGCATCTGCTAGAATTTATACTGGTGTTTTAGCATTACATGAAATAAACAGTAGTATTTTCACTTTGCTCTAGAACGGAAATCACTAAGCTCTAACAGTGAAAGCATCAATTTAGTTGGGTCTCATGGTATTATAAAACTATAAAAGTATTTTAAAAGAACCAAAACTATCCAGGATATGTTTTTAGCCATTTTTATTTCTGAGAGCCATATACGATGTCCTTCTGAGCTCTCTTGTTGTTCATAGTGAGAAGGTTGTGGTCTAGTGGAATAGTAAAGACGCTAGGTAGGATTGGAAGTACCATTGAGGATATCTAGACCTACTACCGCTCATAGAAATTCAGAGATAAGTGGTCTTTTTTTTTTAATTTTTTTAAATCTTTATTTTTGAGAGAGAGACAGAGTGTGAGCAGGGGAAGAGCAGAGAGAGAGGGAGACACAGAATCTGAGGCAGGCTCCAGGCCCCGAGCTGTCAGCACAGAGCCCGACATGGGGCTCAAACTCATTAACCGTGAGATCATGACCTGAGCCGAAGTTGGACACTCAACTGACTGAGCCACCCAGGACCCCCAGTGGTCTTTTTTTTTTTAAATGTTTATTTATTTTTGAGAGACCGAGAGAAGAGCAGAGACGGGGCGGGGGGTGGTGGGCGGTAGGAGAGAGGATCTGAAGCGGGCTCTCTGCTGACAGGGGAGCCCTATGCGGGGCTTGAACTCCCAAGCCTTGAGATCATGAACTGAGCTGAAGTTGGCCACTTCACTTACTGAGCCACTCAGGTGCCCCAATAAGTGGTCTTCTGACTGCCATTATCAAGCTTTCCCTCTTGAACTCTTACAGTGGGAACTTACATCTGGGATTTTTTTTTCCTCAAAATGCTTTATTGAAACCATCCAAATCTGCTTTTAATTGTGGGGCAGGGAATGACTTCATAGATGTATGTCCTGTGCAGTCACACAGAACCTGCATTTAGCAGCACCCCTTGTCTGGTTTAATGCTCTGTTGTTGCCCTTTTGAAATTCTTAGTAAGTTTTGAGCCCCACATTTTCAATTTGCAGTGGACCTTGCAAATTATGTAACCAGTTTTGTTGCAGTGGTTTGCTTTTATTTTCAAAGGAAGAATGATACAGATACTCCCTAATGTATGTCTAATGTATGACTAATTTTTTAAAACGTGAAATTAGTGCTTATTCTGTTTGGATATATTTAGGACTAAGGCAAACTGTCCCTGGTCAGAGTCTGTTTGGAACAAATGTTTGAAGTGCTAACCTGTATTCCTTCTTCCCATCAACACATCTCTTCTTCTTCCTGTCCATCCGGGCCTTTATGCTCCCCCCAGACTTTCCTGCAAGCCTTCTCCCTGGTGTCCTGCAATGGAAAATGCAACAATCATACATGTGCTTCATTTCGAGACTTTCCAATCAAGACATATTTCATTTCTCTTCCATTACCATGGAGACCTACATTGTACCATTGGAAAGCCATCTCAGATGATATTTTAGTAATTCTTCTGAGGTCTTTTCATCATGGCCTTAACTACCATGGGAAAAGTTTCTGTTTTGGAGAAGTTGCTCTGGGGAGAGCACACCTGCCTTTTTCTGTCTTATCAGATCCCCTCAACACTGGGGATGAGGGGAGAGAAGTTAAAGACATGGGGAGAGAGTATCTTATTTCTTCATGCACCCATTCATGAGCTCCACCCTTTTGACCTGATACATCTGTTCTATTCCTTAAAAAGTTTTCAGGTGAACAAATGCACACATTTCCAAACCCGGTATCTGTGCTTGTGCGAGCCCTGCCCTATTTTCTTAACCTTATGATGATATACACATGGGCTTTGTAACATTTTTTTGGCTTCTTTATTGTCCAACATCTTAATATTTTGTAATAGAAAACAAAAAACAACCCTGAGAAACATGGCCATGATATTTTTTTTGTGCTTGTGTTCCTCTTCCCTTCTTTCTTTCTTGCCCTCCTTCCTTTCTCCCTTTTCTTCTTTTAAAAACTCTTCCTTAGGAAGCAAGTTGGAAGATTTTGTTTCTTCTTGAAATAGTGAAATTTAAAAAAAAGAAGAAAATGAACAATTTTCAATGTTGAAAGACAAAATTCGTGGGCTTGTCTCTGTAACCATGAAGTTGCTCTGTCAGCAAAAGCCCTTTGTTCACCACAGGAAGCAATCTGGTCATAGTGACTTCCTTTCTAGCAGTTCAATGGAACTATTGTTTGAGAAGCTTGCCAGATAGACCACTACCAGAAATCCCCAATGTCAACAAAATAGCAGTGATCTTTTTTTCTAATCACTGAACTATACTTAAAGTGGCTACAGTTTGTTTTATATATATTTTCTCTGTTTATTAAATTAGTTTGCATTTCTCACTAATTTCGGTGGCAAATTTGGAAGTGGTGCATGTAAGCAGGTGATGCTCTGATTCACTAAATTAAAACTGTGACTTGAAGCAGTTTATGAGAGTGACAAGGGACTATTGAGATGTTTGCTGCTTCCTATCCTGCTGTATTTTCAGTAAGAATGGTTGGTAGGCAGTTAACTATGATGTAGTCTGTTAGGTCACCCTTGTCTGCAGAATCAGCAGTTTTTTGGTGGGGGGGGGGCACGTTTAAACCATAAGTCATTTGAATGCCTTCTTGTTTTTAATTTGAGGGATCTTTATCCTTTCTGTTACCTCCTGCTCCCGGACTTCATATTAGAAAATGATTTTCTGCTCAGGGATTAAACTAGTAACCACCCGAGAGGCAATGCATGACCTCTTGGGTTATTTTAGAATAATGACTTAATCTTTTGTGGAAAAAACCCTTCTCAGGCATTCTTTGGGGGAGATAACCTTCTTATTGGAATTCCTCCATCCCTCCCACATTCTCCATTCTCTTCCCTCCCCATCAGCAACACTGACTTTGGCAAAGAGACAAATCACCATTTCCCTCTGCTTGTTCTTCTTCAGTCTCAGTTTAATAACATTTCTATCATATTTTTTTCATTTCTACTCTTTAAAGTTCCTCACTGCTAGTTTTGGGGTTCCTTTCACTGGGATGACTTTCTTCTGGTGTTTTCTGTTCTCCTTTCCCTTCTTCATTTAGTGACTCACTCCATCTCTTTAGATCTCATCTTGAAACATTCCTGGGCCTGTTTTCTTTGGACTGAGCCTGACTCCCACGCAGTCTATTCCCTTTACACTCCCCTTAATGCACTTGCCAAAGTTGCAAGTGTGCTTAATTGTATCTTTTCTGCATTCAAATTTTAGTTCTTCTTTTAGCACTTTAAAAATTTCAAGTTTTTCTTGGAAAAGATTAGCCAGTCCATTTCCATTTTATTTTTTCCCCTCAGGTTAGAAACTAAGATGAACAGAAGAAAAGGGCCATAGATTTTTACTATACAGAATTAAAAGGTTTGGGGCTTATATTTTCCTTAGAGCCCTGCAAGTTAGAGGTCTCCTGAGACATGATGGAAAGAGTCTCAGGTCATGCATCACTCTGGTGCAGGGAGAGTTTGTCCTCAGCAAGCCAAAGAGGACTTTTAGACATTATACATAAAAAGAGGAAGAAAATTCCCAGAGGAAGTTGCAAGACATGGATACAAGAATGGAAGAAGAAGAAAAAAAAATAGCTGAGAGATTAGCTTGATGAGGTCATGGTTAGTTTAGAATAGATATAAAAGTTGCAAGTATGGTCTTTGTTATTTCTACAGCTCCACTCAAACCGCACCCTTCTTTGTGTACCTACTTCATCTGGGCTATGTCTACGTCCCCTGTCCCCTCCCCAAGACAGACCCCCACTAACAGATGATGTGGTATGAAATATTGTACCACACTCCTTTGAGCTTCCTTGGCTTTGTGATTTCCTAGATTGAAGTGGCAGCAGTAGCAAATCTGCCCTTCACTAGGTCCCTCTGTAAGCTCTTCCCTGCTGTCTGTGGCTCTGATGACCAACTGCATGCTGAGGCAATGTGCTATGGGTAGGAAGAGATATGGCACAACCCAGTATGGTGGGGTTTGAGGTTCTTAGGCTGATCTGGGACTGACATCGGGGTCAAGCACTAACTGTACTCTCATTCTGGTAATGGGCAATCCTGGGTTGTAAAGTGTCCCTTCTGACAGATAGTTGGAAAACAAGTTGGAAAACATCAAAGTGATATTGTTAGGTTTCTATCTCAGAAGCCTAATAATAAGCAGAGGTCCTTTGAGGGTGTTCCGAAAGTTAAAACTTTGGTTGGAATAACCGGGACATTTTGTCCTGTCACACATATATCCCAGAAATGTTGAGAGTTGGAACCTGAGCTAAGGTCTGGTTGACAGGTCCGTGACCTCTGTGATCTTATAGAGAGTTTAACCCTTCATTTCACATATGAAGAAACTTGAGGCTCAGGAGGTTGTGAGACTTGAAGCTAACAGGTGACAGAGTTAGAGCTGTAACTCAGGTCTCTAGGCCCATCATCTCGTGCTCTTCCCACTGTACCACCCTGCCCTCCAGTTCTTATGCTTGCTGCTTCTGGCTGGTCCTGGATGCCAAGAGACAAAGAGCTATGACACATCTTGTTAATGTTACTGGGTTTCCTAATGTTATTTTCCTGGACACTGTCGATAATACTTCTATCTTTCCATATTCTGAATAAAAATACAGTGCATACTCATTATGGAGAAGAGAAAATTTAGAAATGAAGTGGGAAGAAAATAACTGTATTTGTAATCCTATTACCCAGAGTGATCACTATTAACGTTTTGTTTATTTCCTTCTAATCTTTTCCACATGTAGATGTGTGTGTGTGCCAGTGTGTTCTTGTGCATTTACAAAATTAGGATTATGTATTTCATATCAGCCGGCATTCTTTAGTTGCAAATAACAGAAACTGACCTAGTTTCAAATTTAAGGAAGGAAAGGAATTTCTTGGCAGGCTGCAAAAATCAAAGAAACACCCAGGCCTTGAAAAAATAGGACCCAGGAAACTAAGTAGCTTTTATCAGAAGAAGAGAGAACAAATACTGGATAGGTCGATACAGCATTGTATATAGATGTCCTAGTTTTGTAGTAAAGAATTTCGAGTAAAAAATAACTTTAAATTTCTCTTGAACTAAAGTCAACTTGTTGCCAGTTCAGACTCCCTCTCAGGATTTCTTCTTTTCACCCCTTCCTCCCACTTCCTTCCTCCCTGTGATGGCCTCTAAGAACAGAGGAAGTTCATGCTGCCATCCTGCCAGCAGGATGGGTATCTGGTCTTCGTGTTACCATCCAGTCCTTTCTGACTCTGGTCTTGCCTTGTGTAGATTTGCCTATGGGTTCCTGGCCCCACCGATCTCCTGCTAATGTAGCACATCCTTCATGTTCTGGGCACCGGCGCTGCAGTGCGGTGCAGTTGCTGCTGGGAGTTTTGTCATCTTTCCCTGCTGTTGCTGAGAGCCCATCTCCCTTGGTTTTAGTATGGGGCCTCCTTATCCTCTGCTGTGGTCATCCCCCACCCCCACCCACCCACAAGCTGGCTGTCTCATTGTTCTCAGCTCCCTTCCATTTCCCTCTGCAGGAACCATGCGGATTGTGGGGGCGGGTGGCTCTCACAGGCCCCCTCTGTCTCTAGTCCTGACCTGCTGCCGTTCATAGACTTCTGTAGCCACCCTAGGTTGTCAGTGGGCATTCCAAAAGTGGCTCTTCCCTGATTTCATGAAGGAAGTGGAACAAAAGTACCTTCTTTTCTCAGATCCTGGAACCTCTTTGGAGCACAAGTATCCATCTTGAATTTCAGTCCAGGAAGGGGACAGTCCTCTCAGGGACTCTTCTTACATTTGACTTTCTTCTCTTCTTTCCGTCTTTCTCCAGTCTTTTCTCTGCCACATAGGAGGGAATTTTTCTTCTTCCTTCCACCAGGTGGGAAATTGACTTTATGTTAAATACTGCATTATTTTTATTCTGTGACTCATTTTTATCATGTCTATATGCAAGTCTTCTAGATTCTGCCTCAGTATTACAATCATGACCTTTTTATTGATTCCAAAGAGCCCCAATTCTCTCACAATGGTTTAGCTCTTATGTATCAATGCTTTGCTTTAGAGTGGTAAGCCGGCTTTGAGTTAAAAATGCATTCAAGTTGGCCAATGAATTTCTCTTCTCCTAAGGCATTGGTTGATCCAGTAGGTGGAGACCTACAGGGCAAAAGAAGTAATTTTACAAAAGGAAAATCCCTTAGTTAAAAATTTCCAACATAGGTGTATCTTTCTACATTCAACTTGATACCCTATGTTTTACTATCAACAGTGTTTTCTAATACAGAGTTGCATAATATTTAATCATCTACCCATTTGTTTAGTTGTCCCATTGCTCATTTAACCTTCCTCCTGTGAAAATATTATAGAGAAACTTCAATGAAATGGAGTCAGGAGGTTAAAAAAAACTTTAAAAAAAAAAAAAAAAAGAGAAAAGGGGCGCCTGGGTGGCTCGGTCGGTTAAGCGTCCAACTTCAGCTCAGGTCATGATCTCACGGTCCGTGAGTTTGAGCCCCGCGTCGGGCTCTGTGCTGACAGCTCAGAGCCTGGAGCCTGTTTCAGATTCTGTGTCTCCCTCTCTCTCTGCCCTTCCCCTGTTCATGCTCTGTCTCTCTCTGTCTCAAAAATAATAAATAAACGTTAAAAAAAACTTAAAAAAAAAAAAAAAAAAGAAATGGAGTCAGGAGGTTTGTCAGGGGGAGTTTTCATATCCTATCACTCATTATCAATTGCAGACCCAGTAGGAAGAGAGGGACCTTGAACAGGAGTACTACTTTACTGTCAGGGCAAGAGGAAGAAAGGCTTACCTCCTCCCCCTGGTGACAGCCCAGCTAATGAGAGACAGTCACAACTCAGCCAAGGATAAGCCACTATACTTCCAACTCCTACTTTACTCCAAAGGACTTTTTGTTTTATAACAGCCTTCCCAAATTCCCCTTTTCCTCAATAAAAGAGTGGTCTTCTCCTTTGTTCTCTGAACTTGCCTATGTTTTTTGCTGTAGCTTGCTTGTCCTGGCTTGCAATTCTCTGCTTTTTCCAAATAAACTCATTTTTGCTGATAAAATAACCGGCAACATTATTTTTTTAAGGTTAATACTCCTATGATTGATCATTTAGTAGATCATTTGGAGATTTTATTATTGTAACTGTACTACAACAATTGTCCTAGGACTCATATTTATTTATGTCTCTTTACTTATTTTACTAGACAAGATTTTTAGTGGGACAATTTTAGGGCCAAAACTTAAAATTTAAAAAATAATCTTGATATATTTTGCAAAATATTTCCCCCAAAATTTGTGTCAATTCTACTCACAACAACAGTATTTGAGGGCATGTGATTTGTACATTTGCTGATAATGAATAATAATTTAACCTTAGCTTTTCCCAACCCTCATTAGTTTATTAACTTAGGGGAATGGAGAGAGGCCATATTAAAAACTAAGAAGTTCAATGTTACTTTTTTATCCCACCTTGCTAGCCGATGTGGGACCTCTAGTGCTTTTGGAAATTCTCTCTAAACCCTGTGATCAAGTTTTTCTAAAAGTGCCTAGGACTTCACTTTTGTGTTCACATACCAACCTCCTTTTGATTGGCTTTGCCTCAGCCCAGTAGCTGAGGTTTGGAGCTTTAGAAAGTTCTGTGCAAAGTGCAGGAGGGTGCCTTTTCTCCCAGTGTGTCACTTTAAAAGGCCTCAAGCTGTGCTGGTATGCTCCAGTGCTTCAAAAATAATGAAATTGCTCTTTTAGATTTGTTTTCTTTTCCTTCCTTTTTTTTTCCTTTTCCTCCCCTCCCCCACCCCCCACCCCCCCATGGCCTCTCTCCTTTCCTCTGTAGGAGTTCAATGGGGGAACTGAACTAGAAGACATATCTGAAAGACAGACCAGATTGTACCAAGGAAAATTGCTGTTTTACTGGCCAAAACTCATTATTTCTAATTTCTTCCTTCTAAAGTGTTCTCTTCCAAGAGGCTCTTCAGTTTGCATACAAATAGATTTTTAGCAAGCCCACCCCATGACTTCAACCCTGATGAGGGCTGATTTTCACTTAAACTCAAACTGATGTGACCATTAATAATAACATTTTAAAAAATAATTTTAATTTGATAGGTGAAATAGCATCTTGTGGGCATTTAAACTTGCATTTCTTTACTATTAATTTGGCCAGGCATTTTTCCATATATTTATTTCTAATTCGTGTTTCTTCTTTATGAATTATCTGGTCAAATCTTTTCTCATCATTCCATGGTATTTTAGTATGAAATTTAAAAATATTACACATATAAACCTTCGAACTATCATGTTGGTTAGAAATAGTTCCCCCATTTTTGTCTTTTCATTATTATTTTTATATGTACAAAAGTTTAATATTTTTATGAAGTACCATGTTCATGGATAGGAAAAATGAATATGGTAAAGACATCCCCTGTCAATTTGGTTTATGGGTACAATGCAATTCCAACTAAAATCTTAAAAGGTTGGATGTGAAACCTTACAACTTTATTCTAAAATTTACATGGAGTAGAAAAGGGTTAAAATCATCTAAAATATACTTAAAGATTTAAAACAGGGATTACCAGGTATTAAGATCTATTATAAGGATTTAGCAGTGTGGTGTGATGTTGGGATAGAATACTCAGGGAAAAGGAGTGACTCTTCCTTAGTATAGTAAATAGTGCTGGGATAGTTGGTTACCCATATGCAAAAAAGGAATTGCATCTCTACATTTCCTCCATGTGTAAACAAAGACTGTGGATTAAGGACCGAATTGTGAAAAGTAAAACTTGTAAACTTTTAGAAGACAACTAAGGATACTGTCTTTATGAACGTGGTGTGGGAAAAACTTATAAAACAAAGTCCACAGGGACATCCAACTCTTGGTCTTGGCTCAGGTCATGATTTCACAGTTCATGAATTTGAGCCCCAAGTCAGGCTCTGTACTGACAGCACAGGGCCTGCTTAGGATCCTCTCTCTCTCTTTCTCTCTCTCTCTGCCCCTCCCCACTCACATTCTCTCTCTCTCTCTCAAAATAAATTAAAACATTTTTTTAAAATTAAAAAAATAAAACAAGACCCACAAATCACAAACCATAAAGAAAAAAATTGGTAAGTTCAACTACATTTAAATTAATAATGGTGGTTTATCAAAAGATAGTGACCAGATAAACCATGAGTGAGAACACATTTTGTACACATATAACCTAGAAAGGATTGGTTTACAGGATAGGTAAAGAATCTTGAAAAGCAGTATGATGAAGACGCAAACAACCTGATAGAAAATTAGGCAAAAGATAGGAACTTTAAATATTTCTTAGGAAAGCTTTGAGTCTTGAGTCCCAGTAAGCTGGCTTCTCGTCCTTTTGGCATGTCACCCATTGTTACTTCCTTATTAATGCCACAATAAGGTGTTCCAAGCTGATTTGCACTTTCTTTTTCTCAGCCTTTGAATGAGTCATTTCTTTTGAAAAAAAATTTTTTGTGTGTGTTTATTTATGAAAGAGAGACACAGAGTGCGAGCAGAGAAGGGGCAGAGAGAGAGGGAGACACAGAATCCAAGGCAGGCTTCAGGCCCTGAGTTGTCAGCACAGAGCCCAATACAGGGCTCAATCTCACGAACTGTGAGATCATGACCTGAGCCAAAGTCAGGTGCTTAACTGACTGATCCACACAGGCACCCCAAGTGAGTCATTTCTTCAAAGATCCCTGATTCTTTTTAGGGAAGAATTGTATTTGGAAACCATGATCTGCATTGTAGGTGCAATTATTACTACTGTGATATTGCTGCTCCCATTCCCTGTCTATGGACAGAGGTAGAGAATATTTGTATACACAGACACACACACACACACCACACCCTTATATCTATGTTTATTTCCATAGAAATCTACAATACTGAAAAACATTATGTTCACACAGACACCTCCGATTCCAATCCATCATCAGGAAGTTCAATCTCATTTTCTCCCTGGCTCTCATTATCTTTAATACATTCACTTCTTTAATCAATTCCTTTATACACACCAATCTCCTTTTGCCACCACCATCACCTTCCTTATAACAACTTTACTGCACTTGGCCTGCAGGGCTGCTACTGCAGACACAACCACGTGGACTCCCTCTTCCTCTTACCCAGTCTCACATACTCTAAATTGGGCCACCTTCATGCATGAGTACCTCCTCACCCTGCACAGTCTCCAATACGCCTGTTTAGCCCTTCCTCCTATGCAGATGCTCATCTGACCTCATTCTGGGCTACCATGGCTTTCCCTATCCTGGTGAAAATGCTTCTTCTGCTTGTCTTTTACCTAATGGCTTTATGAGTGAGTTGTTCTGGAAAAGAAGGGAGGAAGAAGAGAAAAAGAAGAGCTATCTTTAGATCTTTACAGTTTCATTTTTTATAATTACCTCTTTATGGGAATATGGTATGACTTAAATACAGTTTTACTTATATCGAACCATTGTTTACTAAATAATTCTTTATATTTTATAGAAATATCTTTTTGATTAGTACAGTATACAATGTTGAAATACATGACAATTTTTATTTTTGAGGAAAGTGATAGAAAGACAACCCTACGAGCAAGAAGGCTTTTTTTTTTTTGAGATTTCCTCTACAACTGAAAGAAGAAAAATTAAGTTGAATTTTAACAAGGCTGCATTTTCCTTTTAAGAAGACAGTATGTGAAGTCCAACTCAGGAAAGTTTTAAAGTTAAAATTAAATAGAGAAAGCTTTTCACTAGAATGTGAAACCTCAGGATGAATAAATGCAATAGTGTCTGGGCTTTGTGATGGCAGTACATTAGTTGCTCATGAGGGACTGTTCTCTAATACACATCTGTTTCCATCTAGAAAAATAAACAAAAAAGCCCTTTCTTAGCCCTGGCTCCACTTCTTTGAATTATGTCAAATAAAATTAAACATTAAAACCAAAACTGTCCAAAAAAAGCATGGATTTATGTAAGCATATTTACTAGTATAAGAATTATGTAAAAAGACTGCCTGCTGAATGTTGAAGAGATTTTTAGTGTGGATTATACTCTCCTCGATATCACTAAATTCTTTAGTAGGTACTGTTATTGCCTCAATCTTGCCTTGAGCCAGATTATCCCTTCTAGTTTTCCTGTATCTATTTTCAATTGACTAGAACCTCATAGTTTGATCAGTGTCTGGGGACATGGGAAAATAAAATGTCCCAATTACATTTCTTTCTTGTTGTATTGCAATAGATTCACTGTGAATTTCGAGGATACATCCCGTAGTTTTCTTGGGTCTAATTCTATCCCCCCAAAATACAATGGCCATAGATTTGATAGAAATTTTCTCATATTATTTGTATTACATTTTATAAAACATTTTGAAGTATCCTGTGCAGTATCGTAACAGCAAATGTCTCAACATTTCAGCTCTGGGAATTTGCTGGATCAAATTCTTCCAGTTTAGCACTTTTCCTTTTGAGAATTATTTTACTACCATTATAGGCCAAAGAGTTTATGGAGGTATCTCATAGCATAAAGAATACACACATTTAAACGTGTTCTTGGGTTAATTAAGTATATTGTTGATAGAAAGGAATATAATTAACTTAGGCTATATGTTCATGCGATTCTTGGGTTGTCCATTTCGAATAAATTATTAAAACTGTTTAGGCAGTAATTAGCTTGAATTATTTTCTAGCATAATTTTCAGATTCTTTAAACTTATTGTGGAATTTTCTGGCTTTGGCAGAAGAATCTCAGGTGTTCACTTCCCAGATACGAAGTTTAAGGGACCATTTCTTTAATGTCACCAAGAAAACTCAAAATGAAAACAAGGATGCAAAAAGCCAGTTATGAGAAAATAGAGAAAAAGTATTAAGGCATGTACACAAATGGACATGAATCCACTGTATTGTTTTTTTAACTCCAAGGATAGAACAGGGGCCTCCCAATGAGCAAGATCAGATATGTTTCCATTTGCTTCTAAAGATGACTGGAGAAAGCATGAATGGACTTTTTAAAATTAGCTTTTTATCTTGTAATAATTTTAGACTCACAAGAAGTTGCAAAGATAGTACAGAGCTTTTGTATACTTCTCATCAGTTTCCCTTAATAATATTTTATAATACCATCGTATATTTGTCACAACTAAGAATCCAGCGTTGGTACATTGCTATTTATTAAACTTCATACTTTATTTGGATTTCACTAGTTTTTTCACTACTGTCCTTTTTCTGTTCCAGGATCCAATCCAGGATGCCACATTACAATTAGTCAACGTATTTCCTTAATCTCCTTTAGTCTGCAACAGTTTCTCAATCTTTCCTTGTTTTTCATGACCTGGATAGTTTTGTGGCATACCGGTCAGGGATTTTGTAGAATATACCTTAGTTTTGATTTGTTTGATGTTTTTCTCATGATTAAGATTGAGATTACAAGTTTTTGAAAAGAATGTCACAGGATTGAAGCACCCTTCTAATCACATCATATCAGAAGCACATGCCGTCAACATGACTAATCTTAGTGATGTTAACCACATCAGTTGTTTTTTGTCAGGTTTCTCCATTGGCAAGTTACTATTTTTCTATTTCTAAACCCTATTCTTTGGAAACAAGTCACTAAACCTCATTCATACTTACAGAGTGTGCGTGGAAATAATCTTTGCCTCCAAAAAGCAGGAGTCTCTACATATATTATTTGGAAGTCATCTGTAAGAAAAATACATCTCTTCCCCCATCCCCATTTATTTACTTATTCACTCATTCATTTATATCAGTATGGACTTTTGTGTATTTATTTTATACTTTGGATTGTAATCAGTGCCACATTATTTTGTTGCTCAAATTGTTCCAGCTTTGGCCATTGGGAATTCTTTCAGGTTGGCTGCTGTGTACCTATCACACACCCCCATCCTTTTGTGTTTTGAGCTTTCTGGCACTGCAAATGCTCTGGGCTCATCTTATTTTTGTCCTACCCAAGACCTAGAATCAACATTTCTCTGAGAAGCCCTGTTCCTTCATTGGAGAATGATACTTGGATGAAATTTCATAATGGATGATAGCATAGGTTGACTTAGACATATAGAGCTTAGACAGTTTTCACAATAGTGATCAATGGCATGATCCAAAGTCCAGGAATTTTACCAGAAACCACCCTACTGAGGAATTTTATGAAAATTCCACCAAAGACATTTAAGTGAATTATAGGATAGAGGAAGAGTATTCATACCACATTGTCTTGGAAATTTTTATTTGGATGAGCAGGATTTATCAAACTGACAGTGTACTAAGTCTCTGTGATTCATACCTGAGGAGCGTTGCAGTGGAATTCAGTGGATTCTGAGCACAGCTTGCATGAAGTTTGTTGGAACTTAGGTAAACAGAAGTAAAATCTAAAAGTAATAAATAGGTTCACACTTAAAGAAATTGGCTAATTTAAAAACTATTTTTTATGGATTGTTAATTATGATATATGATTCTTGAAAATGTCTAAGTGACATTCTGGTTATATTTCAAAAATAATATAGCATGCATTATCAAAGGCACTGACAAGGGTAGAAAGACATATCAGACACTGCCTCCGCCTTCCAGAGAGGTAACTTATATAAGGAAACATTATGTGGTGGGAAAGACAAGTATTAATGAAGAGCTTTGGGAGGTATAAGGTAAATAAATTTAGTGGCTATGGCAACAGGATCCCTGAGGAGGCAGTAGAGGGCTGTATCTTTCAGGGCACCCAGGGCTCAGGATTGTATGCAGAAGAGGTAGTGCCTCTGTGAGATCAGGAGGGAAACTGAGACAGTAAAGGAGATTGCTTCTTCTCTCTCTCAAGGGAGAAGCATATTCACTAGTCAGGGAGTAAGTGAGATTGGGTCCATGGGACGTGAAATCCACAGAGGGTGGGAAAATCAAGCAGTAGGACCGAGAGCAGGAAGCAATACCTTGGTGAAATATATTTGTTCAGTAACCTTGGCTCTGAACCGCTTATATACTTTATTTTAAAGCTCATTATTCGGAGTCAGGCTACAAAGTGGCCTAGAAGAAACTAGAGCCAAAAACTGGAAAGAACAAAGGCACATCCAGAGCAAATATTCAGTCTTGTGAAATCTTAGCAGGGGATATATTTAGCCAGGTAGTTAAGAATCTGGAAAGAATGGGGCGCCTGGGTGTCTCAGTCAGTTAAGCCACGCAACTCTTGGTTTTCTGCTCAGGTCATGATCTCAGGGTTTGCGAATTCAAGCCCCATGTCGGGCTCTGCGCTGAGAGCATGGAGCCTGCTTGGGATTCTCTCTCCCCCTTTCTCTGCCCCTCCCCTGCTCTTTTTCTCTCTCAAAAATAAATAAGAGAACTTAAAAAAAAAAGAATCTTCAGAGAATGAGTGCTGATGGAGATCTCTATTTTGATTTTATATCAAACTCTTTGGTGCTGTTCTTTTTTCTCTCATGTTGTGAATGATTCATTTAAAAAATTATTTATTTATTTTATTGTGGTAAAATACACATAACATGAAATTTACCATTTTAATCATTTTTCAGTCTACAGTTTAGTTGCATTAAGTACATTCCCATTATTGTGCAACCATCACCACTGTTCATATATGAACACTGCTCATTCTTCATTCTATACTGAAACTCTGTACCCATTAAACAATTACTCTCTATTTCCCTTTCCCTCAAACCCTTGGTAACCACTCAGGCTTTCTGTGTCTGTGTATCTGACTACTTTACATACCTCATACAAGCAGAACCATATAATATCTGCCTTTTAGTTTATGCCTTATTTCAATTAGCATAATATCTTTCATGTTTCATCCCCTGTTGTACTAAGTAGTCACAGTCAAATTATGCTAAATTGTTGCTTTTTTTGTGAGTCAATTTCATTGGCCGAGGTAAATAGGAGGATACATGAAGCACATGTTAGAGGACAAGAGTCTGCAACATCAATAGGAGGGGTAGGATATCGAGGTCCCAGACCCCTTAGCTACTAGAGGCAGAGCTGGAGATTGAGGACCAGGCATAGCACCAAGGATATGGGCAGTGAAGGGCCAGTTAACAGGCTAAAGCCAATAGTGTGAGTGTAGGATGATAGACTGGGGTAGAGATATCAGGCAGGAAGGACCTGGAATTCTGTAAGTTCCAGAGTCATAGTGCATATGGAGGTAACTGCAGATTCAGAGAGGTGGAGGGAAAGATTCTAGGGAGTGACTCAGATGTGAGGAAGAGAGGTTGCTGCCGAAGGTTTACGTAGAAAAGACTGTATATAGAGTGGGTAGAATTAGGACAGGAAGGGAAGACTGGAGGGATGATCTTCTCAGGGCAAGTGGCATTAGGAGAGAGAGGGAGATGGAAACTGCCAGATGCTTTTGGAGCTGAATAGACCAATTGGCTGAATCTACAGAGGGTTTGTGGAATGCAGAATGAGATAGGAATAGGTTGATGATGCCAGTTTATAAAGTATGCTTATTGCTAAATGATTCTGATTATTTTGTAAATAATGGGCATTATCAGAAAAATGAACCAGCTTTATCCTTTCCTTTGCCTCAACTCCTATAGCTTTAATCTAGACCTTAATTAGAATAGTTAGCATGCTTTACCTTTTGGTAGGTTGGGAAATAGTTGTATCTCCTGTGAGAGTAGAAACTGCCTGAAGGCAGAGTTGTTTTATTCACATTCATGTTTCTCAGAGTGTTAACCACAACGTCTTGAACTTCTTAGTTCCTCTGTAAGCATTCTTTGGATGGAATGGTGTTAGATTCAGGAATTTGATGGCAGAATGGGGTAACATGGTCAAGGCTATAATTTAGGAAGATTAATATGATAAGAATGTGTAGCGAAATTGGAGGCAGGTTGACTGTAGTGAAATGGTGAGGTAACTGAAGGTATTTCTCCACTAGGCCTGAACAAGAAGGAAAGGATTTGAAAAGAAATCTGATACCAGTTTATCTACTCCGTATATGCCAGTAGTTTTTTACTGGCAGCTGAAAACAAAAGTTAGGAAGGAAGAAAGAAAAACCGAGAAATGAATCATCTGTCTGCATATTTTCTCCTGTGGAATCCTGACCAAGTTACATAACACAGGCCAACAAATATAATTTCTTTTTCTCAGAAATCACAGAAGGTGGTGCTTCTATAGAAAATGTTGTCTATATTAGTGAGAAAGTAAAAATGATGTAGCTGTTTTCATTTTCTGTTTGGACTTGTCTGACTAGTTGGTGGTCTTGTGGGTTCTTGTAAGTGTTTCCTACTCTCTGTGAATAGTAGAAAATAACATTATATTTGAACAGATTTTTGGTGGCACATGGAAGCAAAGTGAAGTGTTTCCTAGTTGTATAGAAATATGTAATCTCTAAGACAAAATTTACCCACAAGCTGTGGATTAGCCACCTGTACAACTAAACCATGAGAGATTGCCTGTAAGTCTGGGTCTAAAGAGTTTGGACAGACTTTAGGGGATACAAATTTCTCTGCAATGCTTTGGCATGAGAAAAATCACAGTACTTCATTTTCTAAATCAAATGAAATCTGTCTCCAAGCCCTTATTCATGGTGGGGCTGGTGGTGAGATGCCGAATGTCAATCATTATTGAGAGCTCCTTCCCTTTGTAAGGGTTTATCTTTGGTAGCTGCCCAGAAACTTGTTATCTAAGCCCCTGGTATTTACTTAAAGGAGGAGTGGCTCCTTTCCCTCTTTCTTGGTAGTTGGTGGGATCTTTTGCTGAGTCTTCCTGGTGTGGTGTCTAGCCTCCTTCTCAGGTCATGCAGCTCCAGCCTGGGTTCTTTGTGTCAGAAGACACCATGACTTGCTGACTTGCCATCTCTTACAACTCCAAATCCTGTCCCATTCTACGCTGAAGTCTCCCTTCTCTTCCTCTAGTGGCAACTTCTACCATCTTACCACCATACCACCTCTGCTGGGGAATTAGCTGAATCTCCTCTAATCTACCTCAAATACAAAAGCTGATTACTTCTCTTTTGGTGAGGGAGGTGATGAGCTCAACCTTTAGAAACCAGTGCTTCCTCTTTCCTGTGGTGGGGTGGGGAAAAGAGATTCTTTATACTTCTTTGGTGAATCTGTGGCAAGAATAACAATATCAACACACTAGTAAAATAACCCATAACAACAACCACCGCATCAAATCAATCCCAAGGTATCAGTTAGGTTTTTTCCTTATTAACTCATCTGATTATACACTATATACTCTAATCAAGGGTATCTCAGTATATTCTCCGAGTGAGGGGTCTTAAACATGATTTAATGTAATAGGCTCTAATAGAACCAATTACTTTATTACTTGCTTAGGCAAATACTGGTTAACCTTAGAGTTTGATAAACAGAAGGGAATCTGGAGAAAAGGTAACCAGTGAGAGTGAGTTTTTTTAGTAAATCTCTAGTACTTTTAAATGGTCTGGTCATGTTGGTAGGTATATTGCTATGGTGTAAAAGGATGCACCAAGTGATCATTAGCTTGGCAATCATGGCGATCACCCAACTTTTTCTAATTTCTTCCCTCCTGATTAGTTCCAGATCCTGCATGGTCAAGATCTCATCACGGTGGTAAAGCAGGCTTGAGAAGTCTTAGTAAAGTGGCCAGTCAGCCTAAGTAGCATTTCTCATCTCATCTAATTAATTTTGTCCAAGTTCAAAAAAGAGCTATTTGTTTATATTATAATGAGTATAGAAAAAGTACAACTACTTTTAGTAGATTCTTGTTTTCCTACTATATACTATGGTACATGTTGGTAAGATGGGTAGTTGCTTTGCCCATGAAATGTAAATGTTCCACTATCCACTTGTTTAAGCAGGGAATGTATATGCTATATTTATTCTATATGCTATATATATACATATATACATAATATATAGCACTTATAGAATATATTATATAAATATATAGTATGCTAGTCCCTGTTCTAAGTGTTGGAACTACAAAAGTAAATTTGCCCATGAAGCATATATATTAACCCAAGCTTCCTGACTTTGCATCTAAAACTCTTTTTTTTTTCCTTCTCTTTTGGAATTCTCACCCAGAGGGTCCTAAATGTCAGATGTTTGTATTTTAAACAATTGCAGACACCCTGGACACCAATTGCAGACAATCCTGGATATTCTGATCAAGTGGATCTGGGATGGAGTTAGAACTCTGTTCTTTAAAAAAATAAAACAAAACAAAAACCTCCCCCGATAAACCTCCTAGGTAGTTTGATATGCAGCTGGGTTGGAGAATCATCATTACCAGGGAAACCTGGCTGGCTTATTTGGAAGAGCATGCAACTCTTGATCTCAGGATCATGAGTTCCAGCCCCATTTTGGGTGTAGAGATTCCTAATAAATAAATAAATAAATAAATAAATAAAACTTAAAAAGAGAGAGAGAATCATTATTCCAAAAACATTCTAATCTTTTAGAACTGAATTATAATGGTGTCTGAATATGGATGATGGGAACCAAGTGCACAGACAAGTTTTACAGGATGTCAAGTAGGAATTTGTGTTTTGCCTCTTAATTACTGTTTCAACCCAAACTGAAGACAAAAGACACAATGTGTTCCATATTTTTAATTTATAAAGTCACTGACAGTTGGGGTTAGCCACCCTCCTGCATGGCTCTCTCAAAGGCCCATAGTTAGAGAACTAGTCCAACCACTCAACACATCCCCACCTCTTAAGGGAGGTTGGGAGAGGCGAAGACAGCCTTTTGGGGAGTGAATGTATACTCTATTCCTTCTCTCAAGAGAGGTATGTGAGGGGGGAAAACTAAGTAAATCTCTTGAAAAGAAAAGTAAACATTTTGTAGACATTTTGTTCCCAGGATGTATGACCTTCTTGAGTAGCAGATTTGCTGATGTGCCTTGTGTGCTCCTGGAATGTAGGAAGAGGACTTAGTGAAGATGGTGTGAGTGGAGTGCAAGTAGGTGGAGAGGGGGGCCTCTGCCTTCACAGTCGAGGTGAGGAAGTCCTCACGTGGCTACAGACATTGACTCTGAGAGTTGGCTGTGAGGATATATGAGATTGGGAGCCACAGTTGTCACAGTATTGATGCAGTATGAGGGGTGAAGAGGGTCCACATGTGGGGGCAGACCACCAGGGGAGCATCTGCCAAAAGATATAACCAAATCTCTCATCAGAGCACCATCTTGGAACCACCACTGTCTTCATGGAGCACATAGACAGTAGTCCAGGCTAGTAGTTATAATCAACCCAGGAGAGGGTGAGAACTTGCCCAGTCACATGAGGAGATGCTCCTGTTTCTTTTCTCCTCTGTTCTGCCTCAATCCCACAACAGCTCACATCTAGTAGAAGAAAGTTGGGGAGATACAAAGAGCCAGAACTCATTCTCCCAGCCCCAGCCCCCACATCTGCCAACCTTAAGCTTTTAGTCTGAAACTGAAAACCTAACCTCTTCTGGATCATGGAACAAGTAGAGTTTTGATTGAATATACAATTGGAATGTTTAAATGAACAGGACTGAGTCTGAAATAGCTGAATGAGATTGTTGTAATAACAATATTTGCTTGAAAAGCACATAATTGGCGAGATGTATTTGGGGAGCTGCTATTTAGCAGGAAAGTGATATTTGTTTAGGAAACTTGTTGGAAAAATGAAACCATTACACATCCACAAAGAGTTGATATTCCTTAATAGACAAAGTTTTTTGTTTAACTTTTTTTGGATGATTATATATACACATGGTACAGAATTCATGAGAAAGAAAATAGTAAAAGTAAAAGATAACTTTTTCCCCTTTCCTTTCCACAACCATGCAGTTGTTATATTTCTTTCTAGATATATCACAGAATTGCTTTATATTAAGGCTTCCAAAAATAGTCATACAATTCTCTATCAGTTCTATAGCACTGATGAACATATACGAAAAATATATGGGCTAGATACATTTCCACACCTTAGGGTTATTTTTCGGAAGTTGTTGCTAGACATCTTGTCCTCATTATTTATTTTTGACCCAGTGAATCTCATTGTTTGAAATCCCCAAAACCACATGTTTAGAATATCCTGTTTTTTTTAATCTTGAAACTTTGAAACAGCTATTCCTATGTTAATTATGTTTGATTTGCTTATTACTATATCACTCCTTATATTTTGATTATTCAAGTAAAATTCCTTATTCTTCAAAGGTTTTAAGTCCTGTTAAGCAAGGAATTTAGCTTCAGAAAGAATACTGATAATGTTGAACTCTATTCCTGTCTCCCTGAATCATTTAGGATTCTGTTTAAGTTATGCAACCTTTATGCTGTGAAACTGAATAAAGACAACTTGCTTTCTTTTTCTTTATACACTGGGGAAAATGTTTTAATAGCCAGGACTGCCTTCATCATAGTCCAAAGGCAGATGTTGAGAAGTTGACTTGTTTCAGTGATGACTGGTTTTTAGGACCAGAGTGTGGGTGGGGTTAAAAGCTTTCATTGGCCTAAGGCCAAATTAAAATGTAGGTCACATGATTGTAAGCCTGGAAACCTCCTCACCCTTCACTCTAAGTTGTGTTTTACCATTCTGTGTCAGCTTGTGTGGTGTTTTTATGTCAACAGTCATTCTTTAGCTTATCAGCTCCTTAAGGACAGAGACTATAAGTTATTTATTTTGCACACTTCACAACACAAATCAGAGTATTGTGTACATAGCAGGTGGCAATGAGTGTTTTTGGAATGAGGGGCTAAGGAGTTTAGCCTTAATTCAGTAATGGTCGGGACACAACAACAAACAACAACAACAAAAACAAAAAGCCAGAAGTCAAAAACCCAATTCAGTAATAGAAAGGGAGGAGAATTTAAATAGGAGCATTGCCTGACCAGAAATTTGTTTATAAAGATGAGTGTGGTGCAGGATTGCCAGATTTAGCGAACAACAATATGGGATGCCCTATATTTTATCTGGCACTCCTATGGTGTTAATATAGTCTATATAGTCTATATAGATGATGTAGGGAGAAAGTGGGGATAGCTGGAAGATGATTGAAATTACTGTAAGAGAATGGTTTTGGAAGTGATACCCAGGGACTGGATTTGGGGCACACTGTGGCTATAGAATGGACAGGGCTTGCTGACTGATGGGATGTGGGAGGTGAGAGAGAAGTGAAAACCAAAGTAATTTCTGCAAGGTTTTAAATTTAGATTACTGAGTAGATGACTACAGAAAAATGATCTCCAGAAAGCTGGGAGGAGACCAGTTTTGTGTAGGAGAGGAAAGGGAATAGGAAAGAAAATAAGTTCAATTTAAACCTTGTCAGTTTACAAGTGGGAATGACCAGCAGATATTTAGAGGTAGACATTTGGAGCCTGGGAGAGGTTTGGGAGGGATAGACACAGGATTTTTTGTGAAGGACCTGGAAGCAGGGAGTAGAAAGATTTTGCTGGAATACATCTGGTTGTTGATCCAGGGTGAAGATGTATCTCCTGATGCTGAATTTGGATCAAGAAAGAAAGGAGCCAAATGTATATAAATGTTTCCTTAAACAGTGGTGTTTATATTGTTAGTGTAACTATTTTCAAAATGCTAATTTGGCCTAACAGAGCAATTGTGAAGCAAGCAATTTTTCTTTTTTCTTGCAGAATTTAACCAGTATGAAATCTTACCAGAGTTACTGACAGTTTTGTCCTCAATATAAGAAACAAAGGGCAAGGAACAATCTTAATGGGTGACACTGCTTCTGCTTGAGTCCGTTCTGGCTTTCTTGGGTTGTGTATTCTTGGGTAAATACACTGAGGATTCAGAGTAGAGGTGTGTGTGTGTGTGTGTGTGTGTGTGTGTGCGCGCGCGCGCGCGTGTGTGTGCATGTCCCACCAATCCATAACCCTTCTGCAATTCTGCAGTTGTGGTCAATAAATATTTATTGAAAAAAGGGAATAAATAAATTTTAAATAAATAGCTAGAGATATAGTTGTATGAGTAATATCAGCGTAAGTGTAATAGAGCAGATGTTATAGAAAGAAAATTCATTATTTCCCATGAGTCTTTAGAGGTCTCAAGGAAGAACTCTGTGGGTAAGGAATTTATGTTAGAAAAGCATAGAAACTGGAGAACAGTCCAAAATATATATTCCACACGTGCCATGTTCTTTCCTCAGTGTACATGTTCCTGGCTGCACATAGTGACAAAGTCCATGTGTAGCAGGTTGGAATTTTACTTCCCATGAGGACAGATGGGATCAGCACCTGTGTAAGTGGGCGTTTCCCTTGTGGGGAGGAAGGAACAAAGTGGGAGTAGCTGAACAAAGATGCTATGAGCAAGTGTGTAAAATGAAGATGTCCCAGAGGTAGGAAAATCAGACCGAAGGTTGCGGCTTCCCCTATAGGTTATTCCTCTGCTCTGCAATCAGCGAGAGTTTGATCATCTGAGAACTGAATAAAAACGGAAGGGTTTAAATGGAGAAGGGAAAAAAACAGAAGTAAGAAACAGAACTATAACCTCTACCAAGACTCCAACGAAACAGGATAAAAGAAAAAAAAATCGTTTAAATGTTTGGAGCTCCATCTTCTGGTCATGAAACAGGATAGAACTGAAATGTGATATTAATCGTAAATGCTAAAATATATCGACAGGAACTGTATTACATATATTGTCTCAATTAATTTATCTTGCTCTACCAAATAAACTCGAAACTCCTGAACTCATAAATTAAGGCTCTCATGACCTGGCTTCACCCTCTTGCTTCATCCCCATCCTTTCATCCATTTTAACAAGCACATACTTACTCAAGCTTACCAGGTAAACAGTACTGAGCAGAACTCTGTGGGAAGTGCAAACTCATGAGCCTTGGCACCTGTTTTCAAGGATCTGCTCTTGAATCCACATGCCATCAAAAACCATGTTGGTTATTTTAGCATCAGCTACACAGATGGCGTGTGAATAATGCTTCTCTCCATAAATGGAAGCTTGACAGAAATGACTAAATTTTCCTTTGACTGGCACCCCACTCACAATCCTCTCTTCTTTCTAGAGGTAGCCATAGTGGTAGGTTTGTGGACACTTCTGGATATTATTTAAGCTGTGAGATACATGTACAAGTACACACAGAAGTTTTTTGATACTTCTTGTAAACTCAAATAGGGGTTTATGTATGTATGAGTGAGTATGTTCAACACAAGTAGTAAAATATTATACCAATGTATGCAATTGCTTTTTACTCTTAAGAATACATCTTAGGGATTTATATATGATATTATTATACATACACCTAGTTTATATTATATTTTATTTTTTATAATTTTTTTAATTATATTTTTTGAGAGAGACAGAGCATGAGTAGGGGAGGGGCAGAGAGAGAGGGAGATACAGAATCCAAAGCAGGTTCCAGGCTCTGAGCTGTCAGCACAGAATTCAATGCGGGGCTCGAACCCACAAACTGTGAGATCATGACCTGAGCGGAAGTTGGATGCTTAACCTACTGAGCCACCAAGGTGCCCCTCTAGTTTATATTTTAAATAGTGACATAGTATTCCATAATATTTAGCATATCTCCTTTTTAGCCTTGTTGCAGAATTACAAACAATGCTGTCATAAATATTTTTCTAGGAGAGATGTGGAGAAGTGGAATTGTTGGCCACAGGGTATGTGCATTTTTGGCTTGATAGATAGGCTGTTGCCCTCTGAAGCAGCAATGATAATCAAAGGGCTCTTTCTCCACATTTCTTTGTCTGCACATCTGTCAACACTTGATATTATCAAACTTTAACAAATTTTTAGTCAATCTGATAGCTAAGAACTGGTGTTTTATTGTTATTTTTACTTTTATTTTCCTGGTTGTTCATCCTTTTATGTTTACTGACCATTTCATCTTCTGGGAATTGCTTCTTATTCTTTCCATGTTTATAGTCTTTATCCATTTTTATTGGGTTGTTTTTGTCTATGTTTGATATGTGGGAACTCTTTGTATATTCCAGATAATAGTTTGTTATATATATGGAAAAGATTTTTTCTCGATTATTTTTCCTTTTAAAAACACTGACAAGGGTATTATTTATAAGATATGTTTTAATTTGTCAATCTAATTTTTCAGTCTTTTTTTGATACATGTTTCTTATATATTCTCATCCATATATATGCTCATACTTTTATGTATATTGTGGTGGTCAGATGTGGTCAGGTCCTCACCCATATCCCCTTGGGTCTTACAGCTATGTATAGCTATCTCAACTGTACAACTGTATCTGCACACACACACACACACACACACACACCACACATTTTTTTTTCTCCTACTCTGTTGGTGCTTTAAAGCTTTGCCTATGTTATCTTTGCCATAGAAGAACTTTTAGTGGAACAGTGGGTTCACAGCATATTTTTCAGTGTCTCTTCTATATATAGTAGTAAAGGCACTTATGATATAATGGGAAGAGACCTATATAATTGGAATTGTGTGGATTCACAGACCCCTTTACATTACTTCAATACCTCCCAGGTCTTTAGCCCACAGGTTGAGTTCTACTGGGCTAGCATAGGGTTTCTGTAAGGAGGGTCATTTTGTAAGAGATTTCTTCATTCATTCAACAGATATTTATTGAACTAAGGGCAAGGTGCTGTATTCGATTCTGGGAATACAGCTGTGAAAGAAACAAAGCATTCCTGTCAGGGAGCTTATATTCTAGTGGGAAGAGACAGGCGAAAAATAATACACACATAACTGTAATATTTCAAGTGGTGTTAAGTGTTATGGAGAATGGGGAGGGCCTAAGTAGTCTGAGAAGAGTGTTGCTCAAATAGAATGGAGAGAGAGAGGCTCTCTAGTGTGGTGATATTTGAATAGATATTTGAGTGAGGTAGAGCCATGCAGCTCAGGGGAGGAGAATTGCTAGTGCAAAGCCTCTGAGGTGGGAGTATGTTCCTCGTCTTTGAGAAACGACAAGAAGACAGGCTAGCGTAGGTTTAGAGAGATGGAGGATTGTGGTAGAAGACAAGGTTGGAAAGGCAGTGAGTAGTCAGACATCATATAGGGTCTTGCAGGCCCTTGTAAGTGCTTTGGATTTTACCCTGTGTGAGATAGAAAGAAGCAAGTGGAGAACTTTAATTAGAATAGTGACATAGTCTGACTTATGTTTTAAAAGTATCACCATGACAGTTTTTGAAGTAATTATTAGGTAAGGGTTGAAGCAGGAGACTAGCTGTAGAAATCCAGGCTAGAAATTAATAGTCAAATGTTTCTGACTGGTTGAATAAAATGAAGACTGAGAACTGATCCTTGAATTTGGCAATGGGAAAGTTACTAAAGAGTGTATACTCAGTTTGGTAGGGAATAAAGAGCCTTTGAAGATTTTATAGGGAAGTGATATCATCAGCATGTACTTCATAAAAATCTGTCTATTGGTAGCAGTACATGGGAAGGATTAGATTAAATGGAAAAAAAAATCTGAGGCTAGAGAGGCATTTTAGGTGCCCATTTTATTAAAAGAGTATGGGGTAGCAAAGGTGGGAATGGAAAGGTTGTTTCAGAGCCTGAATTAAAAGAATTAGATAATTGAAGGAATATAGGATAAGACAAAGACAGAAGAATCAAAGCTAAATTTTTTAAATTGTGTGACTAGGAAAATTATAGTTCCATTAATAGAGATGGTCAGGAACAGAAGATAATATCTTCAATTTGTTAAAAAGTTTATCTATTAACCAGCAAAACTAAAAGGCAACTGATGGAATGGGAGAAGATATTTGCAAGTGACATATCAGATAAAAGGGTTAGTATCCAAAATCTATAAAGAACTTATCAAACTCAACACCCCAAAAATAAATAATCCAGTGAAGAAATGGGCAAAAGACATGAATAGACACTTTTCCAAAGAAGACATCCAGATGACTAACAGATACATGAAAAGAATGGCTAAAATGAACAACTTAGGAAATAACAGGTGTTGGTGTGGACGCAAAGAAAGAGGAACCCTTTTGCACTGCTAGTAGGAATGCAAACTGGTTCAGCCACTCTAGAAAACAGTATGGAGTTCCTCAAAAAATTAAAAATAGAACTACCCTACGAGCCAGCAATTAGGTATTTATCCAGAGAATACAGGAGTGCTGATTCGAAGGGACACATGTACCCCAATGTTTATAGCAGCACTACGGAAAGAGCCCAAATGTCCAACTAATGAATGGATAAAGATGTGGTATATATGTACAGTGGAATATTACTTGGCAATAAAAAAGAACAAAATCTTGCCATTTGCAACAACGTGGGTGGAACTAGAGTGTATTATGCTAAGTGAAATAAGTCAGTCAGAGAAAGATAAATATCAGGGTGCCTGGGTGGCTCAGTTAGTTAAACATCTGACTCTGGACTTCAGCTCAGGTCATGATCTCACAGTTCGTGAGGTCAAGCCCGGCATGGGGCTCTGTGCTGATAGTGTGGAGCCTGCTTGGGACTGTCTCGCTCTCTCTCTTCCACTCCTCCACTTGTTCTCTCTCTCAAAATAAATAAAAATAAATAAAAAAAGGAAAGAAAAATATCATATGATTTCACTCCTGTGGAATTTAAGAAACAAAACAGATGAACATAAGGGAAAGGAAGCAAAAATAATATAAAAACAGAAAGGGAGACAAGCTGTAAGAGACTCTTAAATACATAGAACAATCTGGAAGTTGCTGGCAGGGTGCTGGGGAAAGGGATGGGCTAAAGGGGCAAGGGCCATTAAGGAGAACACTTGTTGGGAGGAGCACTGGGTGTTATATGTAAGTGATAAATCACTAAATTCTATTCCTGAAATCACTATTATACTACACGTTAACTACTTGGATTTAAATTAAAAAATAAAGTTTATTTATTTATTTTGAGAAAGAGAGGCTGTGCAGCCAGCGTAGAACCTGGTGTGGGGCTCAGTCTCACAAACTGTCAGATCATGACCTGAGCCAAAATCAAGAGTGGGACACTTAACCAACTGAGCCACCCAGGTGCCTCTCCACCAATTTAAAAAATTAATGTTCCTTGTATATAGAATTCTTCCAGCACCTATAATTAATATTCTTCTCTTTTTACATTCTTTCCCTTGCAATTCTTATCCAGTTTGATAGCACATGGCTCTCACATTTCAATCTTCAACTTTTATCGCCCTTCTATATTCTGGACTTATGTTTCCATTCTGAAAGGCATCTTCACCAAAACTTACCATGGACAACTCAAAGTTAGCACATAAAGGAAAATAAGGAATTTTTTGTGAGGTGGTTATTCTCTCTGCATCATCAATATAGACTACAAAGCGAAATAACAAAAGTTTATTCTAAGAAGAACTGTGGGATCCATTTGCCAAGACCTCCAAAAATACGAATGACTTTCTGCCAGTCAGAAGATCACGATTCACCAGATGCCTTTAGAGTCTCAAAGGAGGGAGTATAATAGAAAATTGTAAAAAAAAAAAACCTGACAGTTATGTGATGTGATAGAGATCTTAGCTAATGCTATGATGATCATATTGCAATATATGAATTTATAAAATCAACATGATATATACCTTAAATTTACATAATGTTATATGTCACTTATACCTCAATTTTTAAATTTTTAAAAAATTGATAAAAAGGAAAGTAAACAAACAAAAGATATCAAGAAAATTCCTCAAAAAGAGCATTTTTGTTTAGTCAGTTGTCTTGATGGTACACATTGTTGTGGAAAATACAACTCAGAACATGCTGAGAGTGGTCTAGTGGTAATGTAAAGACAAATAAACAAGAAGGTTTATGAGGTTTGAAGGAGCAGTCTGGAGGAAGAATGTGAGAAAGTCCAGGGCCTGGGAAAAATTGGGAGATAGGAAGAAATAGGAGGGCATGTAGTGAATGTTGGAGTGGGAATGGGACAGGAGCTAGGATCCCAAGGGAGATGGTCAGTGGAAAGTTTCTGATTGTGAGTGTGGCTTTGGACTTTTAATCACATCTCTTTGATTTCAGGATACCATGGATAATATGATACACTGTCAATTTAATAAAAGCTTTTCAGGCAAAAAATAACAAGATATTAAATATACACAAATTGCTTGTAAGAAATATCAATATTCGAAATACATTAAAATAGGAAAAATGTATCTTTGAACAGAAATAATTCTATTTGAAATCTTTTACTATGCTGCACCATGATATAGTATACCTTTTACCTCATATTGTCACTGAAACTTCAGTGAAGATGTCTGATCACAGTTATAGTGTGATTAGTTTTTATGAGATTAAGTGTTTTAGGGAAATTAGTGTTTTAGGAAGTATTCCGTGTTGAATCAATATGGAATAAAGCTAAGGAAACATTCACAAGAGATGACATTTGAGAATTCAGCAGAAGCAAGAAATCTGAGGAAGTGACTCAGAATAAAGCGCCCTTAGAATTTATGAAATATTAGGCATGAGGTGGGAGATACCTGTTTTCCACCATATGGTAAGATAAAGGATTATTTGCTTTTTAATTAATTAATTATTATTTATTTAAAAAATTTTAAAAAATGTTTACCTATTTTTGAGAGATGAAATCATGACCTGAGCTGAAGTCAGATGCTCAACTGAATGATCCACCCAGGCACCCCCAATTCACATAATATATTTTAAAAATATATGGCAATGGAAAGAGTTGATGACTGTTTTGGGGACATCTATCTTATAAATATATAGGTCATGACACATTTGAGGAAGAAAAGAAGATACGGAGATGAGGAAAGTGGTCATTATAGAGGTAGAAGAAAATAATTTCAGATTATTTCCAACACTTCTATGACTTTATATCTGGACTGATTAAGATGTAATTGAATCTGCTGACCTTTAAAAGCCTCTTCAGTCCTGTAATGCAATGACCTACCAATTTTTTTGGCAAAGAGTTAATCATTCCAAAAATAGTCTTTACTTTCAACCAGGAGAATGTTAACTTTATGTTTTTTGGGAATGGAATGGATGCAAGTCTTCTTTACCATCCATGTAAACCTGTCTAGATCACAAATTTCCAAATTGATCAAATTGTTAGGGAATTTGGCAGAAAAGTTCAACCATGTACTTTCCGAGTGAAGGACAGTCATTATTTTATTCTCTGACACAATATAATGATAAACCCTGTTTGTCTCTCTGAACAGTTGTGGAATTTGTTTTTTGCATAATGATATATGTGTGTGTGCATGTGTATTTTTGTGTGGTGTGTGTGTGTGTGTGTGTGTGTGTGTGTGTGTGTGTTGTGTTTTCCCTCTTAAGACCATTAGTTTTTTTTGAAACTATACATCCAGGGTAAGCTATGGATGAATAGTATGGATTTACCCCAACTAATTGTAAGAGAATTCTCATCATAGGGGACTTTGTATTTCCTAATTCTCTTTTTGCTACACAAGCAAGTGGGAATTAGGACATAGAACCTGAAAAGAGCTTGAAAAAGAGCCCCATGTTGCACAATAAAATGATATTTTAGTTTTATGTGCCCAAACAATGTATATATTATAAATAATACCTTGGTTCAGAAATATATAAAATATAAATATGTACTTATTATTATATAAGTAGCTGTATACTTAGTTGAAAACTGTGAGAACTGTACATGAAATAGCACACACCTCAACATAGTGCACATTTGAACTCAAGAAACATCAGTTAAACTAAACTGCCAACTAAATTGTCAGTTTATTAAGTCTCCTGTGACATTCAGGTTACTATTGCTAGTTTCGGTCACGAAGAATCAAATTTTCTTTTTTCAAGTTGTTTGGTTTCAAATCACTGCAGATTGAATCTTTATCTTCATATTAAAATATAAAGACTTAGGATGTTTTTCAGAGATATCATGTCTTTATTATTATCTTCACTTTCTAGTCAGTTTACATTCTTAAAAGTTAAGGGGTTTTAAGCAGTTATTACAGAAAAAAAAGCATATTGCTCTAATAAAAAAGGAGCTTCCTGTATTTGCTTTGTAGATGCAGTATATAGATTTAAGTTGTTATGGGATTTATATTTGACCTAATGCATATTCATAACTATTTTAGTTGTAGCAATATGGCTTTCATTTTGCATACCTAATAAAGGTAACTGATGAGTCAGACTAATGATATTACTTTATACTTCTCAAGCATCTTTCATCTGCAGGTTACTAAATACTTTGTAAACATAAATTAAACATCACAACACACCTTGGAAGAAAAGTAAATATTATTATCCTTTTATGGGGAAACTGATATAGAGGTGAGGCAAATATTAAATATATACAACTGAGTTTCCTAGTATAAGGTGCCAATAATGCTTCTTTCGGGTACAGAAAGAAGCATAGGTGTAATTACTACAAAATAACCAATGTTCAAGGGAAAATGTAAATTTCAAGAGGCCCAGAACCCTTTGTGAAATTAACTTTGGAAATTAGGTATTAAACTGAAGCTCCTGATTAGTATAGTGTGTATCATCACCTAGTACTCAAATTTATCTTTTTCCTGATGAAGTGGAAAATCAGGTTAGGATTACTGCTACGTGCTTGAACTTAATAAATCTAATAGAATCATATGATCTGGGTGTTCCAGCACAACCTTGATTTCAAATGAACTGATATGCTTCTGCCATAAGTGGATTCAAATTGTTTTTATTGTGTGACCTGATTTTTGGTTTGAGAATTGAATCACCATAACTATTATGGCTAGTTTTTTGTGTTTTTTTTAAATTAAAATAAATATTTATTTATTTTTGAGAGAGAGAGAGAGAGAGAGAGAGAGTCAGAGTGCAAGTGGGGTTGGGGCAGAGAGTGAGGGAGACACAGAATCTGAAGCAGGCTCCAGGCTCTGAGCTGTCAGCACAGAGCCTGACACGGGGCTCGAACTCACGGACTGCGAGATCATGACCTGAGCTGAAGTCGGACACTTAACCAACTGAGCCACCCAGGAGCCCAAGTAAATCTCCTTTTCAATGTTTGATTACATTAATGGAATACAGAGCCACTTTGCTTTTGTAGAACTTTCTATACTGTGCTTTCTATGAGTATGTGTCTATCTGTGTGTTATCCTGGGGTCTATCACTGTCATTAGATAATGATTAGGAGGAGTTTGAAAACATAGGGGGTGGCTACCATGCTTGAAAGGAATATTTCACTTTACAAAATTCTAACTGGAAAAAGATGTGAACATCTAACAGTAATTATTTAAATTTTTTTTTGTAAGAATGTTTCAGATCTACTCTCTTAGCCAATTTCAATTACACAATACAGTATTATCAACTATAGTTACCATGCAAGATATTAGATCCTTAGAAATTATTTATTTTTTGGGAATGCAAGCTGGTGCAGCCACTCTGGAAAACAGTATGGAGGTTCCTCAAAAAACTAAAAATGGAACTACCCTGTGACCCAGCAATTGCACTACTAGGCATTTATCCAAGGGATACAGGTATGCTGTTTCAAAAGGACACATGCACCCCCATGTTTATAGTAGCACTATCAACAATAGCCAAAGTATGGAAAGAGCCCAAATGTCCATCGATGGATGAATGGATAAAGAAGATGTGGTATAGATATAAATGGAGTATTACTCTGCAATCAAAAAGAATGAAATCTTGCCATTTGCAACTATGTGGATGGAACTGGAGGGTATTATGCTAAGTGAAATTAGTCAGAGAAAGACAAAAATCATATGACTTCACTCATGAGGACTTTAAGACACAAAACAGATGAACATAAGGGAAGGGAAACAAAAATAATATAAAAACAGGGAGGGGGACAAAACGGAAGAGACTTATAAATATGGAGAACAAACTGAGGTTACTGAAGGGGTTGTGGGAAGGGGGATGGGCTAAATGGGTAAGGGGCACTAAGGAATCTACTCCTGAAATCATTGTTGTACTATGTTGTACTATGTTGTACATAGTTGTGCTAACTAATTTGGGTGTAAATAAAAAAAAAAATAAAAAATAAAACAAGTTAAAAAAAAGAAATTATTTGTAACTAGAAGTTTTAACCCTTTTACCAACTTCTCTCCATTTTCCCCACTTTCCCCCAGCCCCTGATAACCACTATTCTACTCTTTGTTTCTATGAGTTTAACTTTTTAAAAAAAGATTCCAGGGTTGCCTGGGTGGCTCATTCAGTTAGGTAGTTAAGTGTCTGACTTCGGCTCAAGTCATGATCTTGCCCTTTGTGAGTTTGAGTCCTGCGTTAGGCTCTGTGGGGACAGCTCAGCCTGGAGGCTGCTTTGGATTCTGTATCTCCCTCTCTCTCTACCCCTCCCCAGCTCACATTCTGTCTCTGTCTCTCAAAAATGAATAAGCATTAAAACATTTTTTTACATAAAAAAAATTACAAAATTACAAAAAAGATTCCACATATAATTGATACTGTTCTGTCTGGCTTATTTCACTTTGTCTTTCTCTGTCTGGCTTATTTTACTTAGCATAATATCCTGAAGGTCCATCCATGTTGTGGCAAATGGCAGGATTTCCTTTTTTTTTTTTTTTTTTTAAAGAATGAATAGGATTTCATTGTGTGTGTGTTTATGTGTATGCCACATTTTCATTCTTTTCATGATACATGTTTTTAATTTTAATTTTTATTTGAAGTATAGTTGACATACAATATTGTGTTAGTTTCAGGTGTGCAATATAGTGATTCAACAACTTTATATGTTATGCTATGCTCACCACAAGTGTAATTACCATCTATTGCTGTACAAAGTTATTACAATATTATTATTATTTTATTTAAATTCAAGTTAGTTAACATACAGTATAGTCTTGGCTTCAAGAGTAGAACCCAGCAATTCATCTGTTATGTATGACACCCAGTGCTCATCTCAAAAAGTGTATTACAAAATATATTAAAAATTTTTTTTAAATATTTGATTTATTTCTGAGACAGAGACAGAGAGAGACAGAGTATCAGCAGGGGAGGGGCAGAGAGAGAGGGAGGCAGAATCTGAAGAAGTCTCCAGGCTCTGAGCTGTCAGCACAGAGCCTGATGTGGGGCTCAAACTCCTGAACCGCGAGATCATGACCTGGGCTGAAGTTGGATGCTTAACTGACTGAGCCACCCAGGTGCCCCTGTATTACAATATTATTGACTATATTTCCTATACTGTACTTTTAATACCTGTGACTTATTTATTTTATAACTGTAAGTTTGTACCTCTTACTCCCCTATTTTGCCTATCCCCCAAGCCTCCTCCCCTTTGGCAACTACTAGTTTGTTCTCCATATTTATGAGTCTGTTTCTGTTTTTTGTTTGTTTGTTCATTTGTTTTGTTTTTTATATTTCAGATACAAGTAAAATAGTATGGTATTTGTGTTTCTCAGTCTGACTTATTTAACTTAGCATAATACTCTTTGATCCATCTATGTTGTTATGAATGGCAAGATTTCATTCTATTTTATGGCTGAGTAATCTTCCTCATCCATTCATCTTTAGAGGGACCCTTGAGTTGCTTCCATATCTTGGCTATTGCAATAATGCTTCACTAAACACAGGGGTGTATATAATCTTTCTGAATAAGTGTTTTCATTTCCTTCAGTTAAATACCCAGAAGTTGAATTACTATATTGAATGGTATTTCTATTTTTAATTTTTTGAGGAAACTCCATATTGTTTTCCATAGTGGCTGCACCAATTTACATTCCCACCAATAGTACACAACAAGGGTTCCTTATTTTCCATATCCTCTCAACACTTGTTATTTCTTGTCTTTTTTTTTTTTTTTTTTTGGAGGGGATGGGAGGGGTAGAGGGAGAAAGATAATTTTTTTTTAAGTTTTTAAATTTATTTTGAGAGAGAGAGAGGGTGAGCAAGTAGGGGTAGGGACAGAGAGAGAAGGAGAGAGAGAGAGAGAACCCCAAGCAGGTTTGGTACTGTTAGCGCAGAGCCTGACGCAGAGCTCAAACTCAAACCATGTGATCATGACCTGAGCCAAGGTCAGATGCCCAACCAACTGAGCCACCCAGGTATCCCAAGAGAGAATCTTAAGCAGACTCCATGCCCAGTGTGGAGCCCAATGTGGGGCTCCATCTCACAACCATGAGATCAAGACCTGAGCTGAAATCAAGAGTCAGATGCTTAACCTCCTGAGCCACCCAGGCACCCATATTTCTTGGTTTTTTGATACTAGCCATTCTGTTTGATATGAAGGGATAATCTCATTGTGGGTTTTTTTTTTTTGTTTGTTTGTTTTTTACATTTCCCTGATTATTAGTGATGTCGAGTATCTTTTCATGTGTCTGTTGGCTATCTGTATGCATCTTTGGAAAAATGTCTACTCAGGTCCTCTGTTCATTTTTAAATCAGATTATTATTATTGTTATTATTATTATTATGTTGAGTTGTAAGAGTCTTGATATAATTTGGATATTTGCCTCTCATTGGATATATCATTTGCAAATATCTTCTCTCATTGACTAGGTTGCCTTTTCATTTTGTTGATGGGTTCTTCAGCTGTGCAGAAGACTTTTAGTTTGATGTAGTCCTCCTTGTTTATTTTTGCTTTTGTAGCATGTACAAAATGCTTTGTACATTTTGTAGCACGTACAGCTGATTTTGTATGCTAGTAAACATGTCTAAGACAATGTTTATTCAGGTCCTTTGTCCATTTTATATATTGAGTTATTTATTTATTTATTTATTTATTTATTTATTTTTGGTTTTGAGCTGTATGAGCCAGTTGTGATTCTTTGTAATGATGTGATCTTTAAAAAGTAAATGATCAATTCCATATTTGGTGTAAACATATGGTCAGGTGGACTTTGATTTAAGATAAGAAAGTAGTTTGGAGACATATTCTGAAATAATGCACATTTTTTTTTTTTTTAATTTTTTTTTTAAACGTTTTTTTTTTTTTTTTATTTATTTTTGGGACAGAGAGAGACAGAGCATGAACGGGGGAGGGGCAGAGAGAGAGGGAGACACAGAATCAGAAACAGGCTCCAGGCTCCGAGCCATCAGCCCAGAGCCTGACGCGGGGCTCGAACTCACGGACCGCGAGATCGTGACCTGGCTGAAGTCGGACGCTTAACCGACTGCGCCACCCAGGCGCCCCTGAAATAATGCACATTTAAGTGCTTCACAAATACTAAGAACTTTGTTATTTTACCCTGAGTGCCACTTGAATGTTCCACAACTTTATCTATAGAGAAGCACAGATAAGGGGCTAAAGAAAGTTTGAGGTTTACTTACAGGGCTAAAGAGAGGGTAATGTTGATAAGAATGATAGTTGGAGCTCATAGGGTCTCCCTATTGGTAGCTAGCCTAAATATGCTTAGGCAACAAGAAATACGTATTTGTGGTGATGACTTATAGCTTAGAAAGTCACCCCTATTTTATTATAAACTTTTACGTGGTAAGGTTGTTGATGGGTCAGCTCTCACTAAAACTTTATCTTTTGTTTGTGGAATATAGATTTGGGATCTTGTGAGTCCTCATTTGAAGGAAACTCATCTCCATTGTATCTATGCCTATAGACTTCCATGTTCTCTCTCTCTTTCTTTCTCTTTAAGGTTTATTTATTTTTGAGAGAGAGAGAGAGAGTGCTAGCAGAGAAGGAGCAGAGAGAGAGGGAGACACAGAATCTGAAGCAGGCTCCAGGCCCTGAGCTGTCAGCACAGAGCCTGAAGTGGGGCTCAAACTCATGAACTGTAAGATCATGACCTGAGCCAAAGTGGGACGCTTAACCTGACTGAGCCGTCCAGGCGCCACTCTCTTTTTTTTTTTAATTTTAAAAATTTGTTTAGTTTGAGAGAGAGAGGGAGAGAGAGAACACAAGAGGGGCAGAGAGGGGAAGAGAGAGAATCCTAAGCAGGCTCGGCAGCGTCCAGTTCAGAGCCCAATGCGGGACTCAATCCTACAGACCATGAGATCCTGATCGACCTGAGCCTAAATCAAGAGTTGGATGCTTAATTGACTAAGCATCCAACTGGACTTCCACATTCTTTTTGTCCAGAAACCACAACCAGTCAATTTTCAGGGCACTCAAGTTTGTTACAGTTTTTAGGGTATCCAAAAATAATTCCTCTGTTGTTATTTCCTTGCTTTGAAACATAATTAGAGCTAGATAATAGAGTCAAGCAGATGAAATAAAAATGGGGCTCAGTTTTGTGGTAACTGGTTTTCCTAGGACTGCACCCAGACTAGGCAGCCCTTCTTCTGACTACCTGTGGGCTTTGCTCTTCAGGGTAGTCTCTTTTACCTAAGGTGATGTAACTTATTTTCCAAACCAAGACACTTTTGAGAGTTAAAGGAGGTGCTAGTAGGATGAAATGTCAGGACTGTTCAGGGAAGATTATAACATGAGGTCACTGACTTTTAACTCATGGCAGCAAAGTAGAAAGTACACCTTCTTCAGGCAGTCTGACCTGAGAGGAATCGGAGTTCCTTGTCCCTAACACACAAATCACATAAATCAGGTCTTCATTCCCCAGGGAGAAGTGAGGGATGGCTCAGGAATCCAGCTATGCTCACAGAAAATCAATCCTTATAGACTCCATAGAGAAAAGTAGATTTTCCCCATTAGGCCCGCTCTAATAGGGCGGCTGTAAGCCTAGAGCCAGAGAAGTGGTGTACAAGAACTGATTGTTAGCATTGCTTCTCAACTCCACATTCAGAGATCCTTGGTAGATTGAAACTCTCCCTGATGGGAGTATATATATCATTGCATGATTTGGCAAACTACAAATCACGGTCTTCTTTCCTCTCCTCTGGTGGAGCTAGTTGTTAAAGATCCCTCAGCATACTACTTAGCCGTGGACTGGATTTTTTTTTTTTTTTTTTTTTTTTTTTTGGGACAGAGAGAGACAGACAGAGCATGAACGGGGGACGGGCAGAGAGAGAGGGAGACACAGAATCGGAAACAGGCTCCAGGCTCCGAGCCATCAGCCCAGAGCCTGACGCGGGGCTCGAACTCACAGACCGCGAGATCGTGACCTGGCTGAAGTCGGACACTTAACCGACTGCGCCACCCAGGCGCCCCTGGATTTTTATTTCTTCTGGGTTTGTGGTTAATACCACCCCCTGTCCCCATATTCTAGCAGAGATGTTCATGGTCAGTGACCAAAGGCACGCTTTTCATTATCATGAGGAAAATGTCCAGCCTCTGCACATCTGTATGCCTCCCAGGGATGTACTCCATTGGGCTTGCTCCTGTCGCCTAAACAGCCGCAGTGCTGTCTGTGCTCTGAGTCCTCTGTCCTAGAAGAACCAAGGAACCCGAGGATGGATCTTTCATTTGGTACTGAGGCTGGCCATTCACCTCAGGCCTCCTAGTTCCTTGCAAAGTCTACTGAGATGACCTCACTAGGCAGGCCTTCCTAGTTCCTTGCAAAGTCTACTGAGATGAAAAGCATAAGCATCACTTTGATGTTTTTAGAGTCTTCCAGGTGTTGACAATGAGAAACAGGCTTGTTCGTGGGGTACCTGAAATTCCTAGCAGTGGTATTATCAGTAAAGTTGTAGAGTACCTGAGTTTTAGAAGTTCAGTACCTCTGTATGTGAGTTCTGTTTATGCAAATTACAACTGTGGAACTTTGCAAAATATATTTCACTGCTTGGAGTGTTCTTCTAAAGTGGGAACAATATTCTCCATTTATAAAATTTTGAGGATAAATAAAATAGCATGTGAAAATGAGTTGTAAAACGTAAAGAGCTAATTAATAGAAAGTATAAGCATTATAAGGAGAGCATATATTTTGCAGCAAAAGAAGACATAAGTTATTTCTCACATTTTAGTTTATTATTTATAAGATGAGAAATCACTGGGTTATCCACAAGTCTGATAAAGCCTGTGTGTAGTCCTCTAGCAAAGGAGTATTTACTTATCTTTTAGAAGGAAGAATTTGCTGTCTTCCCTGATTCCCTCAAATAAACTAATGATTGGAATGGTAGGAATTTGTTGGATATCTTTATGCTTATTTTACAGTTAAAATTTTTTTTAGTGTTTATTTATTTCTGAACAAGAGAGACAGACAGAGTGTGACTAAGGGAGGGGCAGAGAGAGAGAGAGACACAGAATCTGAAGCAGCTCCAGGCTCTGAGCTGTCAGTACAAGAGACCAGCAAGGGTCTCAAACTCATGGAAGTCAGACGCTTAAACTTCTGAGCCACCCAGGCACCTCTTATTTTACAACTTAATGTTTTAAAATTATAATTTGAAATGGAGTTGGGTATTGCATGTAAAAAGTTACTTAGGGGCTCCTTGGTGGCTCAGTAGGTTAAGCATCCAACTCTTTATTTCGGCTCAGGTCATGATCTCACAGTTTGTGGGATCAAGCCTCACATCAGGCTCTTCACTGACTGCAGGGAGCCTGCTTGGGATTCTCTTTCTCCCTTTCTCTCTGCCTCTTCCCCACTCTTGTATACATGCTCTCTCTCTCTCCCTCCCTCCCTTCCTTTCTCAAAAATAAACTTAAAAAAATTCTTAGAATTTCTAAAAACTCAATTCAACTATTGAAATGATTTCTACATGGTTCTTGCACCTTTGGATGCATTAAAAAGGACTGGGGTAAAGGAAGTCTTCAGAAGCACATTTTGTGTCATGAACTTTGTATAGAACACACAAGGGCTGTTTTTTTCCTCTACATTGCAGGCAGGTCCTAGATATAAAATTATTTTAGTATAATGTTCCCTTGTAAAACACAAAATAAATCATTTAAAAATTTTAATTGGAATTATGTCTGATTTTTTTTAACTATGTAGGAAAAATTAAATCTTTCAGGTTTGAGATGGTAAGTGTGGGTTTTTCAGATGCATCTTGGCCTCCCTCTAGTGGTTGCTGAGGCAAGCTGAACTGAAGCCTGGGGCATGGAGTTCATTTCTTTGAATCAAAAATAGGGTTTTGAACACATGAGCCTCAATTTAAATGAGTGCAAAGCATTTAATGAATCTCAGACTGTAATTTCTTTGATACTCAGGTTAATTTGCATTTGTTGTTCCTATCGTTTATTGTCATTGGTATTGAACTTTTCTTGTGTTTAGTTTTGGTGCTGGGTGTGAGTGTGTGTGTGTGTGTGTGTGTGTGTGTGTGTGTATCTCTCTCACAAAAAACAGAGCCCTATGTTCAGTCATAAATTTTAAGTTTTTGATATCTTATCGAATATCTTCTGGTATAAAGTCTAGGAAAAAGATTTTATTAATAAATTTTTGGCCCAAACCGAGATTAATGTTTTTTTTTGTAGAAATTAATATATTATATTATAAAAAAAGTGAATCTGGTTAAACCTCTAGATCCAACTACCGGTTTCCAAGGAATCCAGAGGACAGAAGAACATGTTAAATATACTAAGGAGAGGGAAGAACTTGGGAAGATGGCAGAGTAGGAGGACCCTAAGCTCACCTTATCCCATGTTTTCAATCACATATCATCCACATCCAAGTCAATAAATTAGAGAGCCATTTGAAGACTGGCAGAGCAAATTCCACAACTAAATATATAGGAGAAGCTATATCTGAAAGGTTAGGATAACAGGCCCTCACACTAGGGGGCTCATGTGGGGGAAAGTGATCCCCACAGTACTGGCTTTGAAAACCAGAGGAACTGAATTCTGGGAATTTGTAAAACCAGTAGAACTTGAAACGCTGACTATGCACTGGGCAAGCCTGGAGGGCAGGTGGTAGCTGGGTCTCTGCCCTTAAAGAGATAGCAGGCTTTGTGGAGAAGCAATGTAAGACAATGTAAAAACAGCCGTTTATACAATGCAGGAGACAAACAGGAGACAGATCCGTTTATACTGACTTGCATGCTGATTGGGAGGCATTTTGAGACTTCTCCAGAAACAATGGAACTGGCAGGCACCATTTCTCTCCTGCTCCCCAGCATGAGCACAGACTGCTGGAGGTGGAGCTGCATGCACACATGCAACCTAACCTGCTATTAGTACACCATGCCCATGAGTTCTCCTGAAGACTTGCCTACTCCAAGCCTGCCGTCTTCAGTCCTGGGCTCAGGGAAAATTTTGTTAAAGCTGAGTGAGCCTCCTGTCCAGTCAATAGATGCACAGCTGCCACTGAGCACCATGCACATTTGCCCTGCTGCAGTTAGCTGTCCACCCCCAACAACCTTTGTGTGTCTCCTCTAGTCCTGCCAGCAAATGAGCAGCTGCCATGTACATAGTTGCAGTTGTGCTGTGCCCTGCCGCAACACTGGCCCAAACCACCACACACTCCCAGCCACACACCCCCAGCCACCATTGCATGCTACACCCAGACTTGTGCCCCTGGCTGCCAGCATGCAGCCCCCAGCCACTTGAGCACTTAAGGAGATCTGGCATAGGACTAGTGGCCAGTGCACATTTTGCTAACACTGCGGCCATGCTTTCTAGTTCCCCAACGGGCATACTCTTCACAGAGCTGCCCTGTCTGGGTCCCACTAACATCACAGAGAGCAAGTACAACCCACAACAGGGAGAGTCAGTGCAGACGATTGCATAGAAAGGCAAAGTGACTCAATAAGAGCAGGGCATAAGCAACACATATAGGATATTCTGCTGAAGTACCAGGTTCTGGTGAACAGAAGACACTGCACTATAGGGCACTCCAGGACCTCCTCTTCACAAAGTCACTATTTCCAAGAGCAGAAGACACTCCCCGCTCATGCTCTCCCCGCTCATGCTCTCTTTCTCAAAAATAAATAAACATTAAAAAAACATTGTTTTTTTTTTTTAAAGAATAACATAGCAGAGATAAAGGGTACAACACATGAAAAAAGAAATACACTTGATAGAATAAGTAGCAGGATGGAAGAAGCAGAGGTATGAATTAGCAACCTAAAAGACAATAATGGAAAGTAATCAAGCTGAACAAAAGAGAGAAAAATAAGAATTATGCAAAATGAGAATAGACCTAGAGAATTCAGTGACTCCATCACACATAATAACATTTGTATTATAGGAATCCTAGAAGAACAAGAGAGAGAAAGGGGGTAAGAAAATTTATTTGAAGAAATAATCGTTGAAAACTTCCCTAATCTGGGGGAAGGAAACAGATATTCAGATCCAGGAGGCACAGAGAACCCCCAACAGAATCAACAAAAGCAGACCAACACCAAGACATACTGTAATTAAATTGGCAAAATATAGTGATACAGAAAAGAAATTAAAAACGGCAAGACAAAATAAGTCATTAATTCTCAAGGGAAAACCCATAAGGCTAGCAGATTTTTTAGCAGACACTTTCTAAGCCACAAGGATCCTCTATATCGCTGATTCTCTGTTCTGCCTTGTCCATCCTTGCTGCCACTGCATTCATCTGTGATTGCAGCTCAGTTATAGCATTTTTAATTTCATTCTGGCTATTTTTTCTTCTTTTATGTCTGCAGAAAGGGATTCTAATCTATTTTCAACTCCAGCTAGTATACTTATTATTGTGATTCTAAATTCTGGTTCAGACATCTTGCTTGTATCTGTGTTGGTTAAATCCCTGGCTGTTGTTTCTTTGTGCTCTCTCTTTTGGGGTGAATTCCTTTGTTTTGTCATTTTGAAGGGAGAAAAGGAATTAATGAGGTAGAAAATTGAAATTAAAAAAAAATTGAAATTAAAAAATATTAAAATTAAAAATTAAAAATTAAACACACACACACACACACACACACACACAAATAGAATAGATGATGCTAGATCCTAGGTGTGTTCTGGGTGTTCTGGGTGTTGAAAGTGGTTTGACAGATTAGGGAAATGAAAAAAAAACGGGGGAAAGAAAAAAGAAAGGAAATCATTTGAGAATTTGAAAAAATTAATACACTAAAGTAGACTAAAATGAGATGATGTGGGTAAAATAGAATTTGAAAAAAATATACACAAAAGTAGAGAATATAGTAGAAAAAAATTAAAGAAAAATATTTTTAATAAAAATTAAAAAGAAATATGAATTTTTTCATTTTCTGTATTTAAGAAAAAAGAAAAGAAATGAAAAAGAAAAAAGTTAAAAAAAGAAAAAAGAAAAGAAAAAAGAAATCGTTTGAAAATTTGAAAAAGTGAATACACTGTAGTAGACTGAAATGAAATGGTGGGGGTAAGATAGAATTTGAAAAAATTTACATAAAAGCAAAAAATATAGTAATAAAAATTAAATAAAAATATTTTTAAAAGAAATTGAAAGTAAAAATGAAGTTTTTCTCTTTCTGCATTCAAGAAAAAGAAATGAAAAAGATAAAAAAAGAAAAAGAAAAAAAGGTAATTGAAAATTTGAAAAGGTGAGTACACTGAAGTAGACTAAAATAAAATGATGGAAGTAAAGTAGAATTTTAAAAAAATTACACAAAAGTAAAAAATATAGTAATAAAAATTAAAGATATATTTTTAATAAAAATTGAAAATAAAAATGAGTTTTTTCTCTTCTGTATTCAAGAAAAATAAAAGAATTGTAAAAGAGAAAAAGGAAAAAGAGAAAAAAAAAAGAAAAAAAACTTGAATAGATGAACCTGCTAACAGATTGAAGTAGGACTGAAATTACTTCATTTCCCCTAGAGGTCAGTCCATGTAGCTCTTTATAGTCCATAAATTAAGCCGGCAGTGAGGTTTGTGTTCTTGAAGAGAGAAGTTGGCCTAGTTGGGCGGGGCTCAGTGTAACAGCTCTGTTCTCCCCTAGATGGCACTGCTAGCCTACTGGGGTGGATTGCTGCGGTGCTCATAGGTGTGCATGGGCATGCGCGGGAGCGGTGACAATGGTGCCACCCACCTACCCAGTCTGTTCTCCCGGATCAGCAATTGTGCACCAGTCCTCCATCTTCAGCTCTCCTCCACTCCCCTCTTTTCCACTCTCCGTGACCAGGCCCCAGGCAGTACCTCTCTCCCAAGTTTTGTCTCAGATGCGGCTGTTTTCCCCCGGCCCCTTACTTCTGAAGGACTGTGGCTTTGACCCGTTCTGCCCCTCTGCGGGAGGGTCTCATCGAGCAATGGCTGCATGAGCAATGACTGAATATCAGCTGTACCCAGGAATGCCCGCTGGACCATGCTGTTGCTGGTGCCCCAAGATGGTGGCCAGGTGCCAGCCCACCCCAAAGAAAGATCGTGAGACAGTGTAGCATCAGCATTTCAGGGACTATGGAAAATTGCAACACGCATCTGGCACCAGGCTTCACCTTCAATGACCTTGCCCCAGCACCAGCGAATGTAGCTGTCTTCCAGGGTTGCTAGGACCAGGTGGCTTCCACAGTCTCTACCAAATGTCCTTCCCACAGTGGAACCACTTTTCCCTGTGTGGCCTGAGAACGTCCCTGACCCCACTTTGTTCCTGGGGATTCACCTTTCCCACCAGAGCACTGCCAGGTATCGAGCTGCAAAGTTGCAGCCTTTGTGCTCCCCTTGTTTACAGTCTTAATGGAATTTAAACCCTCTCCTTTCTCCCTTTTTAGTTTAGTCCCTGTGGCTGTTTCCAATTTTCCACTTTCTCTCCAGCTGCTTTTGGGGAGGGGTGCTTTTCTGTATGCTCTTCCCCTCCCCAGTCTCTGTCCTCTCTCCACCGGCAAAAGGGGTTCCCTACCTTTCATGGCTTTTTGCTCCCCAAGTGCAGCTCTTCATGTCATGTACCTGCAGAATTCTGTGGTTTAGGTTGTGCAGATTGTTGTGTTAATCTTCTGATCTGTTTTCTAGGTGTGTAGGATGGTTTAGTGCTGGTCTGGCTGTATTTCATGGGAGCGAGACACACAAAAAGCTTCCATGCTGTTCTGCCATCTTGGCTCCTCCCCTGAAACTGATTTTTAATTATAGAGAACAAACTGTTGGTTACTAGTGGGTAAGTGGGTTACTAGTGGGTAGGGAGATGGGTTAAATAGGTGATGGAAATTACGGAGTGCACATTTGATGAGCACCAGGTGATGTATGAAAGTGTTGAATCACTATATGTACATCTGAAACTAATATAACACTGTATGTTAACTAACAGAAATAAAAAAAAGTGAAAAAAAGAAGAATATACTGAGGAGACATAATCAGTCAAATTTAGTGGGAAATTATACAGGACATTCAAACACAGCTCTTCAACAAATAGCAAGAGGAAAAAAAAAGGCGGTGAAAGTGGAACTTGAAAATTAAAAGAGACTTAAATGACTACAAATATTACTAAATCTGTCCCTTATTTGGGTCCTGTTTAAAATAAGCATGGTGAAAAACCTATTTGTAAGATTTATGAGACAATTAAATAGTTGACATTACATGTTTGATATCATCAAGATATTATTTTTAGGTGTGATATGGTATTTTAGTTATGTTTAAAGACAAGTTGTTATCTTTTAGAGATTCACATTAAAATATTTATAAATCAAATCATGTGATACCTGTGATTTGCCTTCAAATAGTTGGGGGAGAGGGTGGATGGAGATATGGATAGGGCAAAATTGACCATGGGCTTATAGGTATTGGCACCAGGTGGATACTTAGGAATTTATCATACCATTTTATCTACTTTTGAGTAGATTTGAAATTCTTCGTAATTAAACATTAAAATATCAAGAAATTGGTTACAGTGCCTTTACAAGATTGGGCCCCCTGTATCCAGTTCAGTCTGAAATAAAGCATTATGCTTGCAGATTTTAAATTATTTCCCTTGATAATCCCCAAGATAAACCCAGGCCACTTCCTAACTCCCACATATGTTGTTTTATCATTCATTCAACAAATAGGTATTGAGTGCCTAATATATGCTAGGTTCAGGGATAGGCAGTGCTGATAAAAGAAAGTAAGCAAAAAAAAAAAAAAAAAAGAAAAAAAAAAAGAAACAAAAAACACAAGTCCCTGCCTTCATCGAGTTACAGACTAATAGGTTTTAATGATCCTGGATAAGACTATAATTAGTAGCAAGTCTTTACTGAAAGTAGAAAGGTGAAGGAGAACAGCACACAAAAAATAAGTTACAACTTCTGTATCAACCCAGGCTGGCTTCCTGTCTATCCCTGTTCGACTAATTCCATTTATCTAGGGGCTGTTTTTTTCCCATCTCTGTAATTGTCCTGGACTATACATGACTCAGAATCCAGGACAGACTAACTCCAAGGACCCGGAGAGAGAATATTTTTCTAACAAACATTTTAATCTGCTTCTTCAAATCCTCATTTCTTGCCAAGATTAACCTCTTCCCTGGAAACTTAGAAAAAATTATAAATTCAAGACAGGTAGAATGGTCACAAGCTTTAAATGTCAGATTAAAAGAAAAGAATGTGGAGGCAAATTTCAACCTTGTAAGGAAGAATTTTCTAACAATTTTTGCAGGCCAAATGAAAGAAGTCACCTTGTGACAAGTTGTTCTTGTAAGTAGTCAGGATGGCTATTTGTCAAGGATGCAAAAGAGAAATTATTTGTGGTGGGAATTTAAACTTAGCTAGCCAAAACTCCTGTTTAGTTGTTAACATTTGATTCTTTGAACAATGAAAATGGGGATGTTAAAGGCACTGTTAACATCTGGAAGGGAGAGAAATTTCAGGGTAGAGATTTTTGCTTATGCTTCTACAATTACATAATAAACCTTCAATATATATGTAAGTGGGTGTAAATAGACATTGAGGCATCAGTGTTATCTTATGTGTCAATAGATGTCTGGCCCTAACTAGAATGTGGGAGTGGTGGTGAAACCATTCACTGCAGGTCCTACATTCTCAGAGGAGACTTGAGCAGATTCTTCTCTTTTTTTTTTTTTAAAGTCTATTTATTTATTTTGAGAAAGAGAGAGAGAGAGGGAGCAGCAAGGGGCAGAGAGAGGAGAGAGAGGAGAGAGAGAATCCCAAGCAGGCTCTACTCTGTGAGACTTTACAGAATGAACTGCAGGATCATGACTTGAGATGAAACCAAGAGTTGGATGCTCAACTGACTGAGCTGCCCAGCACCCTGAGCAGATTCTTCTCAACATTCAGTTTCCACTGCTGTTCTCAAAGTGCCCTAAGACATCTAGGATAGTTCAGTTCATCCTGGAGGCCAGTCTCAAGGAGACAGTACTGGCTATGTTGTCAACCATAAATTTTGGCACACCAAATTTGATGTATTGTTACTACTTAGGTTTGAACTACCTCCTGAAACACCACCACCACCATCATTATCAATCACTGTATTAGGATAAGGTAGATTATGGTGGGTAACCACTGTGAAGTCTTAGTGGCTTATGACAAGATGTATTTCTCACTTTACATTGCATGCCTACCTTGGTTTAGCTAGAGTTCTGCTCAAGTCTCCTTCCTCTTGGAATCCAAGATGAAGGAATAGCCACCATCTGAAACATTGTAAATCACCATGGTTGAGGGAAAGAGTGAATATGAAAACTGCATAATGGCTGTTCTTGAAATAGAGTATTGGGCCTCTGGGTTGTGGTGTCTTAATTGTAGTAGGTCTGGGATCTAGGAAAAACTTGATCCAGCTGCTCACTAGTAATCCTTCTTTACAGGATCCTGAAAAAAATGCACGAAGAAAATATACCATGTTTCTGTTGAAGAATTCCAGTGAGCTAGATTGTACTCTACCAGAGACTCCATTGAACAAGCTATGTTAGCCTGAACAGTTTAGGACTAAAAGGGGTTAAATGCCTGTTCTGCTCACTTCCAATCCATAGCAGGGATCTGAACTGCATTCTTATTACTCCATTATTATCTGCTAACAAGAGGCTGAAGACAGCATGAGATACAGAGGAAGGAACTAGAGAGCTTTTGTCTCAAAACCTAGTGGAGAGCTTGTATGGGATGCATTTCCATTACCAACCCACATGGGGAAGGAAGCCAGAGAACCTGGAGAGAGAAAGCGAGCAAGAGCCTGCCAGTGGTAGCATGTGGGGTGGGAGATGGCCAGTCTGTCTCAGGAAGGGCGGACTCAAGACCATACCTTATTTCTCTTGGGGATCAGAGGAAGAGAGGTAGGAAGGACTATAAAACACATATACATACTCCCCTTTTAACAATTTCAAAATTTCCAGCCAAGTAGGGCAGCTTATGAAACTGTATATTCAAAAACCATCCAGCAACCATTCATAGGTAGACACTTAATACTGAAGAGAAAGGCACAAGGAAATGGTGTCTCCTAACCATGGGCTTCCTTCTGGGCAGGGATGGAGTAAAGGAGGAAAATGAACTGGGCTTTGGTATAGGGATCCTTTCCCTTTAGACTTTATTGTCTGGCAAGAATGACCCTAAACTGAAGCATGTAGATGCATGTAGCATATCAGGTAATAATCTATTTTTATTTCTCAGTGGGAAAGTGTGTCACTTTAATGCTTAAACTTTAAAAAGTCCTTCATAGGTTGTTGTTTATGCTGATTCCTTATAATTTTGTTCTATATTTTTCAAGCATGTACAAGTATTTTTATTTTTTAACAGCAGATGAGAAATGGTCTATTTTTTTTACCTTACACATAGAGTGTGGCTAGGGATTGTGACTAAGTGTGAATGTCCTCTCCAGCTTCTAATTTGGATCTCTAACCATTTCCTTTTCAGCAAGGATTCTTAACAACAAAAAGAAAACAAAATAATGTCCCAATGAGTAAGTTATTTTACTTTTTGCAGACAGTGGTTTGTTAATGGCAGGCACCTCTTCTTTTTTCCTTAATCAGAATAGTGAAATTTGATTTAGGCATTCAGATATGAAATTGAGAAACTTGGTTCATGAGGTTGTGGTTATGTGAATTTATTTCTGAGGCTAAGAGAAGTAAGAATACAGCCTACAGATTTGGCATGCAATGACTAGATTCGGTGAAAAGAGACATGCAAATTACCCTGATGGAAGGTCTTGAGAAGGCATGATAAGGATTGGGATCCTGTTACACCAGCAGGCAGTTTAGTTGTAGGGATAGCAGCCTTATAAAGTAGGATTTTTAACATCAGGAGCTGTGGCCAACTCTTTCCCTTCTCCCCTTCTCTTCCCTAGATTAGCACCTGATTCCCGGGCATCATTTGTTGGCAGAATACTCTTCCTTCTTTTGGCCAAATAAAAATATTCATCTACCCTCGTTAGCTCTGTGGTGATGTAGTGGTGGTTCAATGTGTAACCTTTGGAGCCAGACTTCATCAGTTCAGATTCTAATACCACCATGCACATGACTTTGTCCTAATTTCATTAGGCCTTGGTTTCTTATTTGGAAAGTGACAATAATTTTTTTTGTATTTCTTTGTATAATGATTAAATGAGATGATGTAAAGTGCTTAACAAAATGCTGGGAATGTTGTAGCTGTTGAATAAAGTTATGTGCTCTCTATCTAAAATTACTATTGGGAGTCAAATTTCCCAAGGTGGCTTGAGTTTTAAGCAATTTGGGCAAGCTGTAAGATCATGTTTTAGTTTTGGTTGAGGAAATATATTTACAATACCTATTACTCCTAAGGTGAAGGCACCTGAAAACTGCAGTTTAAAAATTTTTTTGTAATGTTTATTTGTTATTTTGAGAGAGAGAGAGACAGAACGTGAGTGGGAGAGGGGCAGAGAGAGAGGGAGACACAGAATCCAAAGCAGGCTTCAGGCTCCGTGCTGTCAGCACAGAGTCTGATGTGGGGTTTGAGCCCACGAATCGTGAGATCATGGCCTGAGGTGAAGTCAGACACTCAACCAACTGAGCCACCCAGGGACCCCAAAAATTGCAGTTTAAAAAGAAGTGTTATCTATGAGGGATGTCAGAGTAAGTTGTTATTTGTCCATTTGATCTTAACCCCTTATACTGGAGCAATGTATTTGCATAAAAAAGCCAGTTTAAAAAGCTGAGTAGTCTTTATTATATATTCTAGTTAGTTGCTGGATCCTCTTCTTTCTGTGTTTCCTTTTCCTCATTCATTTGTTTCCAGATTGTAGTTTGGGCTCTCTTTTATCTGGTCCTGGATTCTGGGATTTGACTCCACTTTGAAAATTGCTTCTGGCTATTTCGGATTTGACAACCTTCAGCCTTCCTGTCATTTTTTATTTACTTATTTATTTTTAGCCTTCCTGTCATTTTTTGGCCTTAGCACCCTTGCCCATCATCCAGCTCTTCTCATCTCTTTGCTTATGGGGTCTCTACTGATCGCATGAGTAGGCCTGGGCAGCCCTGAGCCAGAGTTGTTGAGAGACACTATATTGAGACACTGACTTTTCATTCATCCAGCATGCGGTAAACCTGCTTGCAGTAACCCTGGTGGGCAAGCAGATTCCTAGTCAGAGTCTCTAGAACTGGGAGTGGGCTTTGGAGGATATAACAAAGCTCCGTGGCAATGACAAAGAGAGAGCTTTCTGAGGGACACAGCAGGATCTTACCTTGAGCAAATGCTTAGCTATCATGACGTGGGTGCCTCTACTGGGCAGGTACATGTGCCCGTCAGTTTGGTTGCGCTGTGTGTAGCTGTCAGTGTGTAAAGTAAACTTTGTAGTGCACCTACTTGGTTGCTGTTCACCTACTTTTAAGGAACTTGTATCCTATGCCTGTGTCTGTTTTCCTCAGTCACAGTGTTATTATCCTCACTATCACTGTGCCCTATTCTAAGCCCTTGGTCCACACCATTTCACCCATGTCTGGAAGAGTCCTTAAGACTCTGAGAGGGGAGCCAAGAATATAGACATCCCTAGAAAGAGAGCAATCTGCATCTTTCTATACAAAATCAAACCAACCAACCAAACAACCAACCAAACAAACAAAAAACCAAAACAAACCAAACAAACCAAAAAACCAAACAAACAGTGGTTTTGAGAACATAGGGAATTTAGCTAGACAGTGAGCATTTTGAAGTCAGAGACTGTCTGCTTCATCTTTTTCCCCCTAATATCTATCATAATTTCTGGTACATAGTAGTGTTGGAATTTTAGGAGCTAAATAAGTGACACATTGCTTTCCTTCTTAAGCTGGGAATCAATTAAGGGATAGAGGAGTCAGCTGAAAATCAATAGGCTGCTGCTAGCACATAACTATCTTTGTTCAGATTAGAAAAAGGCACCTTTTTCCTTTGGGCATAAGAATTAGAAGAAAACACCCACTCCTGGAAGATGATTGTACAGAAGGACTGCCTCTGGGTATACAAGCTGGAAGAGACGTGCCAAGGGGCAGGCTTGGTATGCAAGAAGCTGGCCTAGTTTCTAGTCCCTGTTTGTCCCAGAGCCAGTGCCTTTGTGCAGGTGGTCAGGAGATCAAAGCAGGAAGATATTTGTTTTATTTTTGTTTTTGTTTTTTGTTATTAAATAATCTCCTATTAATTGAAATTAACCCTTCAAAATAGTAGGATTCTCTTTGTAGGGGGTAGAACCTGGCCTGCTATGCTTATAACATAGTAGAGAGTCAACTAGGATATGCCTGGCAGATATGAAAAATTGCAGCTCAGAAGAACCTCTGCAAACTCAGTTCTTTCTCCCAAAGTCCACAAAATATACTTCCTTTATTTCCCCTGGGGTGAATAAGTGAGGAGGTGGGGAGGAAGGCCAGGAGTATTATTGTTGCAGAAGTTCTTACTCATGGAATCATGAGATCAGGAGAAAGAAGTTTCTCTGTAAGGCAAGTACAGAGTGTTTCTCAAATGAATTGATATGTTTTTGAAGAGTCAGATATGCTGTTTATTGTAAAATTGTAGTTGGGAAAGAACAATGGTTGACTACTCAGGAGGCAAGTTTTGTAGGTTAAATAAACATTTTGTGACTTGCTAACATATTGAGAGAATGTAAACCATATCTGGCTTGTTATTTGAGATTTTTGATAAACCTTGACGTTGGAGGTGGGGGGATTGACTACTCATAGAGGAATAGACAAGGACATTTGAAGGTCTTAACTGTTCAGAGAGTGAGTTGGAAATTACTCAAGCTATGTTGATTTTGGTAGAGAAAGGTTAATCAACTCATTTGGAAACCATTCAAATTTGACTAGAGGGAAGGAGATAAGGAGTTACAGCAATGATTTCATAACTTGGATATATCTCTAGCAGATATAGTAACAATTAACTTTTATCTCTTGGAAGGAGAAAAAAGAAGTAAGCCTATGAATTCTCAAGTTGCTGTTTTGGAAGGAGAAATCCTTTCCTTGCTGCTATTAGTCAGAATGTTGCATAAGAGAGTGATGGAAGAAGTGGGAAAACTTATTTTTGGGCCTTTTCTGTGTGTATGTGTGTTGTCTTATTTATTACACTCTAATCACGTTAATTATGATTAATTATTTTATATTATAAATGAATTAATTCGTATCAGTTTATCAGCTTAATCAAGGATTTTGAGGTTGTAAAATATGTGAAGCAAATGAGTTTTGATGGTGGAGAAAATCTCACCTCTTGGGTGGGTAGTTGGTTGACAGTTGGATAAAGATGGGTAACCAGGAGGCAGGGTGACAGTAGTTCCTACTTGGAGGTGTTCAAGTCTATATTAATTATCTTTTTTTGCTGCACAAACAACTACCTTAAGACTTTGTGGCCTAAAACACTAAGGTATGTGATGGTTAAAGTATGGGATCAGTTTGGTAGTTTGGTAGTTTTCTTGCTGGTCTTAGCTGGATTTGCTCATGAGTCTATGGTTCCTAGATCCTTCTGGATAAGTTGGTAGGTCAGTTGGAGGTTGGCTGGTCCCAGATGGCCTCTGTTACATGTCTGGTAGTTGGCCTGCTGTGGGCTGGGATACTGTGGTTCTCCTCCAGTGGCCTCTTATCCTCTACCATGTTACAACAGGCCTGTGAAATGGTGGTTTCCTATTTCCAGACGTAGCAAGGGAACAAGTACAAGCACTTTCAAGCCTCTGCTGTACCTCATGTTTGTTAGTGTCCCATTTGGCAGGGTCTTGTGGCCAAATTCAGATTCAAAGGGTAGAGAAATAGAATCTCTCTTTTGATGGTAGGATCTACAATACTACAAGGAGGGGAAGGGTTTGATGCCATGTTTCACCATCTACTACAGGATTCTGGGCTGAGTGAAGACTGCAGGGGTGTGAAGAGAGAGAAAGGTGGGCAGTAAAGATAATCTTTGTCCACTTCATAGCTCTTCCTGGAACTGACCCTAACTTGGGCTCAGCGCCATGATGTAGTAAAAAGAAATGTGCCAGACTCCAAAACTAGAGTTAACACCAGAAATTACTGAGAAAGGGGAAAGCCAGTATAGGAGAGAAATGTGGGTGATTAGAGGGATATGTATTGCAAAAATAGTTTTAAATGTTGCACAAGACTTAGCCCTAGATACTATTTCAACTCAGTCCAGTAATGTAGCTCTAATACTACCCTCCTATTATTAGGAAAATTGGGTTACAGGATATTACCCAATTCATAAAATTGTATGCAAGGAGCTTGAGAAAACTAGAAATCACACTTATTAAAGCTGAAACCAGATATCGACGAAAAGGTATCATTTCCCTTATTGTTGGGGAAAACTGCTAGTAGACATCTTACAATGGGTTCTTTTTCTTCAGCTATGTCGAAAGAATAAAAGGACAATGTATGTGGTCAATGTTACAGAATAGTACATGCAGAAACCTTAAGGAGATGATTAGTGATTTGAGCAGCACATCATTTCAGATGTGGGAAGAGGTGGGGAAATGATGTGAGGGAGGCTGCTTTTCCTTCAGTGAGTCATCCATCAATAGATGACTATTGAGGGACTGAATTAAGATGGTAAGTGGAGCCAAGGGAGGAACTTGGCTCATTCTCTCTTTACCTGGGCCTTATCTTCTCTTTGCTAGGTAGCATCAGATCTTGAGGCCTCTGAATCCCTACTTCCTCTCAGTAAAATGAGGACAATAATATCTGTCACTTAGACTATTGAGCAATCTACCTTAAATTAAAGCTTGGACTTTACATCACCCAGAACTCCTATACCTCTCTTGTCTTTTGTGTTTGTTCATTTGATTATTTTTTAAATTAACTGAATTTTTGGGGGGTGTTTTAGGTTCACAGCATAATTGAGAAAAAGCTACAGAGATTCCCATATACCCCTTGCCCTCACACATGCATAGCTTCCCTTATGATCAATATTCCCCATCAGGGTGATGCCTTTGTTTAATTTTGAAATTATTTCAAACATATGAAAGGGTTGAAATAATAATAGAGGGCTCTCATATACCCTTTATCCAGATTTAATAATTTTGAACACTTTGCCATTTTTGCTTTATTGTATTGTCTTTTTCTATATATATGCTATTTTTACTTATTTCTATAAACCATTTGAGAATAGGTTGCAATGTCATTCCCTTTGACTTCTTAGTACTTTATTGTCTATTTCCTAAGAAAAATGATACTCTCTTACATTACCATAGTATAGTTGTCAAATTCAGGAAATTTAACATTGAAACAATAGTTTTATCCAGTCTATAGTCCATAATTCAATTTGTCAATTGCCCTCATAATGTCTCTTATAGCATTTTTTCCCTTCCAATATTGGGAATCAGTTCAAAATCATGTATTGTAATTGGTTGTCTTATCTCTTTAGTATCCAAATTTGAAAGCTTTCCTCACCTTTTTTTTTTTTTTTTATCTTTCACGACACTGATATTTTCAGAGTATAAGACCACTATTCTATAGAATGTTCATCACCTTGGGTTTGTCTGGTGTTTCCTAATGACTGGACTCAGATTGTGTGTTCCTAGGTACATACAGCATTAGCAATGTGTCCTTCTTAGGGTACAACAACTGGTGGCATCTGATGTCTGCCTTACCCTTAGTAGTGATGTTAATTTGATCACCTAATCAAAGAGTTTTCTAGTTTCTCCACTGAACAGTTACTATTTTCCTCCTTCAACCAGTGAATAATCTGTGGGGAAACACCTTAGGACTATGAACATATCCTGCTTCTTATCAAACATTTCCTCCTGGATTTTGCATCCATAGATAATTCTTGTCTGAATGAATCTTTATTATGATAATTGCAGGGTTTTCTTTGGCTACCTCATTCCATAAATTTATCTTTCTTTTCCATAGTTGGAACCTGGCTCCCAGCAACACCATCACATTATTCATATTCTCAGTCTTACAGTACCCACAAAAATAGTTTCAAAATTGCTGCAGTAATATCACAATGAAAAACATGGGGTGTCTGGGTGGCTCAGTTGGTTAAGGGTCTGAATCTTGATTTTGGCTCAGGTCATGATCTCACAGTTCGTGAGTTTGAGCCCCACATTAGGTTCTGCACTGACAGCGCAGAACCTGCTTCATATTCTCTCTCTCCCTCTCTCTCTCTGCCCCTCCCCTGCTTGTGTTCAATATAAATAAGTAAAATAAATAAATAAGCTTGCTGGTCATTTTCTGTCCCTAGACTGTGAGCTATTAGAGGGACAAAGGTTGTATCTTTCATTTTCATATTCCAAGACTTACTTAGCATAGTGTAGGCACTCAATGAATGCTAGATGTGTGAAGATTAGATGTAATAATTAGAGACATAGAGCCTGTTTTTGGCAGGTGTTTACTAGTAAAATTTCTTCTAACATTTTAATGATTTTTATATAATGTGTTTGTTATATAATGTTCTATTTTAATACTATTTAATTACTTATAATATTAAGGTGATGTTTTGTGGCTCAGCATTCTTTGTGTTACCCTTTGTTCCCTTGTACACATTTCAGAATTTCAGCAACATGTTTAGTGAAGTCTCTGCTACAGTTTATTCTACATTCTTACTTACCAATTGAAGTAATTATAAAGTGATTCTGCAAAGTGCTTGTTTTCCTCATGGTTCAGAGACAGTGACAATCTCCAGTTACTTGGATTTTTTTTAGAGCACAATCACTAACCACACATACTGTCTTTTGTTAAGTTGTTAACTAACCTGAAGTATGGGCATTTACACTAAATCAAACTAAAAAGAATCGGCAAAGATTATACAAAAATGACACAAAGAAATAAACATGACGAGCAACACAAAAAAGGTGGCAATCTTTGAGAAAGGTATAGTTTGCTAATCTGACTGTATCTTCTCTTTTGACAAAGATTCAGTGCTGGGAACCCCTGCTGGGGAGAGGGTAGAGGAGGAAGGGAGGATTGACAGGGACACAATTTAAATGTTTTGACAGCTTAGTCAGAGAGAGTGAATTGCCGCAGGCATTTGCACATTTTAACCCCTGCTATAACAGCTAGAGTTGTTTCTTGCACTAAAGAATTAGCTCTTTGGAAAGCTGAATATCTCATGCTCGCCACAAAAAATGTGAAAAATATCAGGTGCGCAAGAAATTGAATAAATTCAAATCTCTTTTGGTGGCAGGTATTTATTTTATCTTAATTTTCTTATTTCCATCTTTCATTAGGCTGTTATCCCAGACATGACCAAAAGTGCTGGAGTACTGTGCCTTATTCTCTTGGGCCCCATGTGTAAAATGTCAAAAACATATTCTGGCAGGATGAACAGATTTAATGTTGAGGAGATAAAAAGTCTGCTATGATTTAATCCCAAAGTTGACTGAGTGTAGACGCTTCAGGTCATTTCCTTTGTCAAAACAGTGCTTATTGGAAGAGGCAAGTCAATAAACAATAGTTTCTCATTGTTAGAATAAAACATGGTGTTTTAGGGTGGCAGGAGCTCTCTCTCTGTCTCTGTCTCTCCCTGTTACCTTCTCTTTCTCTCGATAGCCAGAAGTGAGGGTGAAAAGAGTAAAGGAAAAGAGGAGTGTAATATTTAAGATGTTGACTTAATTTCAGCATTTTATTCTGCAAGTAGGATTTATTTTGTTGGACTGATGGTTGTTTAAAATGAAATCTAGTAGCACTGATCTTTGGATATCATTATATAAATTTCAACTTAAAATTCACAATCATTGACCACTGTGTTAGGCACAGAGGAGAATTTAAGAGCTATAAAACAATGTCCATCTGCCCTATCTCCCTATAAGTGAACTAGGTAGGAGTGTACAAGTCAGCAAAAATATGTCTGTTTTATAATTTATTAAAAATTTGTTTTCTTCTTCCCCCTACACCCTTTCCAAGTTTTTATTTAAATTCCAGTTAGTTAACATTCAGTGTAATATTATTTTCAGGTACAGAATTTAGTGATTCATCACTTATATACAACACCTGGTGTTCATCACAAGTGCCCTCCTTAATACCCATTATAATTTATTTTTAAGTTAGTAAGAATTTTTGTTAATAAACAAGGCCAGCATTACATCTTTAAAATGAATCCTCTCCCTGAAATAGTATACTTAATTGTATTGTGAAATAAATTTTAAATTTTTGGAAAAGTTTGATTTCTAATAAGCTGCAATATTTCTCCCTTCTCTTCTTTCATTACTGTTGTTCTTTTCTGTGACTTTTCATTTAGAATCACTAAAACTCCATGATTTACTTCCACTTGACTTCAAAGTAGCAAAAGAAAATAACTCAAAAGTGCCAAGAACGTAGAGAATCAAGCAATCCAGACTTGAACAAAATGTACTTACTTTGCTTGTCAGGTTTCAACAGATGGTTGCATTGGGATAATTTGAATTTTTTGTCTTCTTAAAATTATAAGACAGCTCTGTTGTCTTAGGCACCTGTTTCTAGCAGTTCATACTTGCCTTTCAGTCATTCTTTCCATTGTGATGTTCTTAAATGGTCGCTCAGCCTTGAGGACAAATAAGCCTCCTTAAGCATATAACTCACACCAGGAGAGAGATTTCCGGAAAGGTTTATTATGTGTCACAGCTGAGGTCAACACTCAACTAATGGAGGAGAACCACACCAAATATTTTAATGGAGACTAATTGGGGGGTAAACACCTTGTAGAAGTTTGGAGGTGGGAATGACAGTGGTAAAGGTTTTTACTCCCCTACTTTCTCAGAGGGACAATCCTGCAGCTTCAAAGCTGTGTTTGAGGAAATGCATTTGGGCAGAGTTTATGATGATTAGATTTTAATGCCCATGGCTATAAGTTTTATCGCCTTTATTTCCAAACATTTGTTTTCTTCATATTGTGCCAGGGTGGAAGGGGGTATTTTCAAAGACTCCTGAAGAACCGCCGAAATGTGTTCACTCATTTATTTACTCCTTCCTTTATATGTCTAGTCGAGCTTTTTTGGAACAACTTTGTGTCAGGTACTATGTTAGTCAATACTTTGCCTTCAGCACCCTTTCTAGTTTTGTGAACTAAACTCGGGTATAGTGGGGTGAAGTGGTCAAGGGTGATGATGAAGCTAGAAGAGAAAGATTTTCATGAGCAGTATGATATTGGGTACGAGAAAATATTCTCAGTGCATTCTGCCACAGACAATAGGGAATGGAAATTGCTGAATGATGCTTGGGCATATCTAAGTTTTTGAAGGGCAACTTCTGAGTTCTCATTCATAATAACTCCAATTTAAGTATTTCATTTGGGTTTCATTTCATTATATAATAATAGGTAAATTAGTTCATTTTGTTTTTCAAAACTATATTAATTGCATCATGCATTATGCATTATGGATTTGGTCTTAGGATGTTCAATTACTGTATACATAAGCTATTTCAACACCGTTTAATCACTGCTAGAGATTGACCTGTAAGAACCTTTAAAACTTTCCATGTTAACCGGAAAAATAATCAAATGTAGGTTTATAGTTACTTCATTCAGCTCCAAGAAATAACTGAGTGTCAATGACATACCTTCATAGATGAATGAGATTGAATTCCTAGTGGAAATAAATACAAGATACAGTGTAAAGTTAAAAAAATTTGCTAAATAATACTTAGTGCATGATCTCATTTATGAATAACAAAGCACATATATATGCATGGAAACATATGTAGAACTGGACTGAGTTGTTAATAACACTTATTTCTGGAAGATAGCATTACCGGTTGCCCAAATTACCTCATTTCCCTGGGAGCTTTCCCTTTCCAGAGGGAAAGGGCAGTTCTGGCAGTTATAGATATATTACAAGTCCCTACCTCTCCCTGACCTCAGCTAGCAGTTCAGGGACAGACATCAGAACAAGGGAAGGTGAAAGCATTGCCTCGATTGAAATAGTTTTGATTCTCTCTAATGAGTATTTATAATTTTGACACGGAGTGCAGATGTGTTGATAAATTTGCTAGGACTGGGAGTCATGGTGGTGTTTGGGTCACGGGAGTGAAGGAGTAGAAAAAAACTAGGCAGAGGGTGAAGGAAGAAAGACTATTTCTTGATCTCTTTCCAATTTCTAAGACTCAGCTATGTTAGTCTGACTGAACTTTCTGTCTTGAAGTCCCCTGAAATACTTCTTTTTTTCTTTTTAAAGTTTATTTATTTATTTATTTATTTATTTATTTATTTATTTTGAGAGAGCACATGCGCGCGCGCGCGCGCACACACACACACACACACACACGCACGCACCAGTGGGGGGAGGGGCAGAGAGAGAGAGAGGGAGAGAGAAAATCCCAAGCAGACTTCACACTGTCAGCACAGAGCCTGACGCGGGGCTTGAACTCAGGAACCATAAGATCATGACCTGAACCAAAGTCAAGAGTCGGATGCTTAACCCACTGGGCCATCCAGGTGCCCCCCTTTGAAATATTTCTATTTTTTCTTTTTATGTAATAAAAAAAACACATCTCTGTATGCTTATTCTAGTTTGAGTGGAATTCTTAGTAATTAAGAAAACTTACACAGTGGTTCACTCATTTCCTCTTTTTGTGAAACTTAACTGTGTTGTTGTAAGGTAACATCTATAGTTGATATGTGATATCCTTTGAAATATGGCCACTTTGACTCCTTCCAAATAGAAATACAATTCTTGTGGTTTCAACATATTTTAAGGCCACTATTTCTAAGCAAAACATTTTAGAAAGACTTCAGAGTTTTCACAGGTCTTACATAGAATGTCTAAAAAACAGTATTTACATTGCCAAATGTAAATGAATCAGAAATGACATGATTTCTCCTGAAAACTGCCGAGGAATATTTTCTCCCTATGTAGTTATTTGTATAAAATTTTACACATTTTTTAAAGTACTGGGTTAAGTTTATTCATTTATTTTGAAAGAGAGAGAGCAAGAGAGCACGTTCACACCATTTGTGGGCAGAGGGTGGAGGGCAGATTGAGAGGGAGAGAGAGGATCCCAAGCAGGCTCCATGCTGTCAGCACAGAGGCTGATATGGGGCTCAAACTCCCTAACTGTGAGATCATGACCTGAGCCCAAGTCAAGTGTGGGACCCTTAACCGACTGAGCCACCCAGGCGCCCCTACACATTTATGAATCTTATGTGTTCTTTGTAGTCTATAATTTTTTTTTACCTCATTGTATGAGTAAAATGCCAAACCACTCCTCTCAGATGTTCACAAATGGATAATTCAATAAACCCATTAATCCATTGTATTTGAAGATTTCTTAACAAGATTCATAAATACCATTTAGAGTTGTTTTTATTAGATTAAAAACATTGTGGGAAAATAAGATTGTAGAAGATATAATATTAGCCTACTGTAAAAAAAACAAAATGAAATAAATTCCTATTATCAAGACAACTTTGTATACTTCTGAGTTCTATTTTTCTAAAAAGGAAACATCTTTAACTTGGAATGTTCATCAATTTAAAGGTTAAAAACAGCTGAAATTAGAAGTTGATATATATATAATGCACTTCAGCTTCCTGAACTCAATTTTGAGTCTTCCTGAACTTAATTTGATTTTCCTGTACTCAATCTGATACATACAGTAAGTTTATTATGACATTGTTTATTATGACAATTAGTTTATTTTTGATGAACGTTGCTATGAAATTTTCTTAATAACTACCACAAAATCTAAACTCTTGAAAAATGAATGACTAATTTTATTCACAGGCAAAGTTCTTGAATTACTCTGAGTTCCACATATTTTATTTACATTTTTAGTTTCTACAATTGTCCTTCTTGATTCTTATTAGAGAACCCAGAAATCACCTGGGTTCATCTTTCTTAAAAAAAGTAAAAATATAGCAGATGCATTGTAGTAATTATGTAACAATTTCTGCTGCAGGCAAAAAGCCTCATTCAGGCATTTTAATTGAGCCAGCTGTGTTTCAGCATCCTAACAAATACACTCCATTTGATCTTCATAAAATCTGTATTATAATGTATATGATAACAGAAATAATGTGGTAAAATGTTTTATATTTTGGGGAAACAACCTTTTTTATATAATCAACTTTATTTTAAATTATAAGTGTATTTTTATTTTTCAGATAAACTCAGGAATAACTGCATGTATAATTTTAAGAAGACATAGGAGGCCAATTATTTTGAGAAGTGATGGCTTTGTGTATAGGCTTTCACTAGATTCAGTTTTCGCCAGTTAATCTCTTATTTTAAAAGAATAGATCAGATGTTGGACATGAAATAATTTTTTCTTAGTGATAATTTCCCCATAGTATCAAATTTTCCTTGCATCTGTACTGTCAGTACCAAATATTTTACTTTTTAATTAGTAATAAGTTATCAGTAAGTCTTTTAGTAAAAATAGAACTTATAAGTTGCTTTGTTTTGGTAAATGTAATAGCCACTAATCTTAATTGCTAGATATTCAGTAGTCTGACTTTTGCTTTGGTTTGTTTTGACATTCTTTTATTATTTTGTCACCTCACCTTTTAACTACCTTCTGTGATAAATTTTTTAGTCTTTTTTTGTCTTTCCCTAAAGGAGGATTTTCTGCATGCAAAATAACTCCTTCCACTAACATTTGGTTGTGTCCCTTGATACCACATAGTTATGAAGCCTTTCAGCTACAAAGATAGAATAAAGAAGGACCAAGATGCAGGATGAGAGAAAAGCAAAGGAGGAGAAAAATAGGGGAGATGAAATGAAACAGAAGAAATTTTATTTAACAGAAACAGGAATAAGTAAAAACACTAACTTTGGAAAAACAAATAGATTAAAAAGATTAGGAAATAAATATTAAAATAAAAAGACATCAGAGGATAAAGCCATTCTCCTATGTTATTCATTTTAGTTAAAGCAAACATAATCTCATGAATAAAAAAAATTTAAATTCTCCTAGAAGATGTTAATGTCAAAACATCTATTCAGACTTGTCATAAAAGCATAGTCTTGTATCATGAAAATATTCTGGTATTTTCTTGGTAAAAATAATTCTCTGGGACAGGAAACTCCAAATGACATCAATTTCATGTTTCAATTACAAACCAAATTAAAATTATTTTAGAATAAAAATGGGATGCATCTTCATTTAGAAGCCAGATGTCTTATTAAATATAATTTCCTCTGTTGGCTGCCTTATATTAAGGGCAGATTTAAAACAAGAACAGCTTCTGTGAAATATAATTATACCCCTTGTGTGGCTTTCATGGTCATGGAGGCTGGAATATGAAAATAATTGATAGAAAAATCTGCAAAACAGTTTTTTCCTTTGTCTAAAAGAATGACTTAACTCTTACATCAGCTGTCATTTTCTTTTGCTATTCCAGAACCTTGTATTGTCTAGATTATGTTGGATTGATTGATATAGCCATTCACTTTCCTTTTATGACTTTTTGAGAAAAAGCCTCTCTTTGCCCTAACATTCAGCCATCACATAATTTGATGAAGAGTTCACATTAATTTTTTTATAGTTTTCTTAGTCTTATAAAAGCTCTAAAATGGATGCAGTACCATTAAAGACAGAAGCATAGCTACATCTGGTGTTTGGGAGTGAGAGTTATTTTGGTTTATTTTTATGTGCCCATTCTGACGAAAGAATGATTTCTTGTACTTATTCATTGTTTTGATTTTGCTCCTTCTCTTTAAAAAAAAATTCTTAAAGCATATATCTCCCAATGAAAGGTATTTGCTATCTTCTTTCTGCTACTTGTGTTTAATGAGACTGGAAATTATTGGCATTGGAAAATCTTGGCAATAAACGATGGCCTGGCTCTTAAAATAAAGTTTTCTCCATGCTCTCTGTCCAGTGGACAGAACCATAGACTCCAGAAGCTGTCTGGTTACATGGTCCAATAACCATTCAATACTGTGTTCTAAGTGTTCATGCAGATCATGTGTGGATACTGGCACTGGTGATGTGCTCATGGCTTGCAAGGTATCCCATACCACCTTTGGACAACTCTCTTAGATGGTTCTTTATTAGATTGTGCTGAAGTCTTCCTAAAGCTTGTTTACTGATCATGCTTTTTTTTTTTTTAACACACTTCTACTTAATGGCAACAAACAAACAGAAACTTCCTATTCCATTTCCCACATAACAACCCTTTGTATATCTGAAGGCAGCTGCTCTGCTCTCTGAATCTTTTCTTTCCCAGATTTAACATTCTCGGTTCCTTCATTTGTATTTCATATCAGTTTCCTGACAAGCCTGGCTAATTGGGAATTCTTAATCCTACATCTACTAGAAAGTTGGTATGACTTGAGTCCTGTTGCTGTTTTTATCAACACATTTTGAAAAACAACTGTTTCAACTTTTAAAAATAAAGCCTATTTATTTATTTTGAGAGAAAGAGAGCAAGGGAGCACAAGTTGGGGCATGGCAGAGAGAGGGGAAGAGAGAATCGCAAGTAGGCTCCATACACAGTAAGCAGCCCAATGCGGGCTGTATCTCATGACTGTGAGATCATGACCTGAGCCGAAATCAAGACTCGGATGCTCAACTGGTTGAGCCACCCAGGTGCCCCCAACTGTTTCAACTTTTTAATCAACTATTTTTTCTATTTAATAAGAGTTCTTCAAAATCTACTTTGTATTATGAAGTATTCAAAACACAAAGAAGTAAAATCTGCAGGCATCTCAAGAGTCAGGCGAAAGGGGACTTTCTTTTGTATAAAGGTGTGGGGAAGTGGGGAAAGGAAAGACTAGAAAGCTGACTAGTAGATTAGAGAACATTCTGTCCTGAGGCCAGTCTGTTCTGAGGAGGGCCTGTGAAGGCAGAGTTGTTTGCTTGCCAAAGTTCAGGGACCTGGGGCTAGGAGAGAAGCTTAACCTCAGTTGGATCAACACATGTTTTGTTCTGACTGTTTAGTTGGGACAAGCAGTTCAGCTAATCATTTATGAGGCAAAGAATTTGGAGGATCTGTATGTGGCCATGTCTAAAATAAACAAGGGTACACCTGTGAGTCTTTTCTGGTATATACGGGGACCAGTGGTTCTTTGTAGTAAGCCATTTTGTCCAAACACAAAAGGTTGGTTGGGGAGATTTCTTCAACCATCCCTGTTTTCCAGTATTACAGGGCTTCAGTAAAACTCGACATTATTACTATTTACCACCTTACTTAACAAGTGTCAACATTTTTAATCATATTTGTTTCCAAAACAATTAAAAAATATAAATTACAGATCTAGTGAAACCTCACAACTTATTTTATTTCCTTTTTTCCCCAAAGTTAACTGCTATGCTAAGGTGCATGTATATCTCTTTTTGTTGTTATTAGACTTTGCTGCTAATGTATGATCCACTAAACACACACACACACACAAACACACACACACACACACACACACACACACACACACATCCCCCCTCCACAGTATTGTTTGATGGGTTTTACATTTACTCAGTGGTATCCATACAATATGTCTGTTTATATCTATCTACATCTATACCTATCTATGTCTATATCTGTATCCATAATATATCTCCTTCACTTTTTTTTTCACTAAATGGTGAATCTTGAGATCTGCATGTGTTGATATATGTCTCTCTAGTTCATTTATTTTAAACTGTTTGTTATTATTTGGCATTACCTTATTGGAATATTCAGTTTTTCAAAATCCATTCTTCCCTAGATAGATACATAGGGTGTTTTAACACTTTTTTTTTTTCTATTACAAACAATAAAGTCTTTTAGGTGTGTACCTTTTAACTTGTGTACATGTAAAAGAGTTTCTTTAGGGTGTACACCTAGGAGTGGAGTTTCTGGAGCTCCACTAGATACTGTCAAATGTTTCTCTAAAGTTGTGCTCATTTATATCCATCTCTCTTTCCAGCACTTTTTGAAAATTCCTTGTGCTCCATATTCTTGTATTACTTTATATACTAAAGTTTTCAGACTAAACTAAACTAAACTAAACTCAGACTAAACTAAAGTTTCAGACTAAAGTTTTTGCTATATTGTTGTGCACGCACTGGTATATCTTTTTGTTTTAGTTTTTGGTTCCGGATTAGTAATGAGGTTGGGCTTATTTTAGCATATTTATAGACCATTTAGTTATTTATTTTTGCAATATAGCTATTCATATTATTTGCCCTTTTCCTCTTGAGTTGTTTTGCTTTTCTTATTGATTTGTAGATATTCTTCATGTTTTCCATATACTAATTTCTTTGTTGATTATATACATTGAAAATATTGATACCTAATCTTTTGCCTGTGGTATCTTTTACATATACATATACACATACATATACATATGTATGTATACATGTATGCAGCATTTTTATATTTGAGTGTAGCTAAGTGTTTCAGTCAGCTTAAGTTAAAGCATGCTGTGATAACATAACTCCCAAATCTCAGGGTTTACTGCAACAAAAGTTTATTTCTCACTCTTATTTACATAGGTTGATAGGCTCTGTCTGCTCCATATCTTCACTTTAGGGACCACAGATGAAGACACAGCTTCTATCTTGGGCCTGCTGTTCTTGTGGCAGAGAGAAATGACAGTGTATAGACCCACAAGAAGTCTCTTCAGCTTCTCTTTGCAAGAGGCACATATCACTATACGTGGTGATAGTGGCCACATTTCACTGGCCAAAGCAATGACATGGGATGAAGGCACATAATCTCCCACAGTTGAACCTGGTAGGAGGGGCAGCAAATATGTTGACAATGGTACACTCTACCATTCCAGTTTTCTCAATCCCTTTCTTTGTGATTTGTGCCTTTTATGATATGTTTAAGAAATAATTTCCTAATCAAATATCATAAAAATACTTTCCTATACTTTTTGGAAGACTTGATTTTTATATTTATGTTTTTGATCTATCTGGAATGTAATTTTGGGTATGGTGTGAGATAGAGATCTTAGTTTACTTTCTTTTTTCTTTTTTTTTCTTAAAGTTTATTTATTTACTTTGAGAAAGAGTGAGCATGAGCAAGTGAGGAGCAGAGAGAGGGAGAGAGAGAATCCCAAGCACAGAGCCCAATGCAGGGCTTGATCTCACAAACCATGAGATCATGACCTGAGCCGAAATCAAGAGTCAGATGTTCAACTGATTGAGCCACCAGGGGCCCCATTTTCTTTTCTTTTTTCTTTTTTTTTAATATGAAATTTATTGTCAAGTTGGTTTCCATACAACATCCAGTGCTCATCCCAACAGGTGCCCTCTTCAATGCCCATCACTTTCCCCTCCCTCCCACCTCCCATCAACCCTCAGTTTATTCTCAGTTTTTAAGTCTCTTATGGTTTGACTCCTTCCCTCCCTGTAACTTTTTTCCCCCTTTCCCTCCCCCATGGTCTTCTGTTAAGTTTCTCAGGATCCACATAAGACTGAAAACATATGGTATCTGTTTTTCTCTGTATGACTTACTTCACTTAGCATAACACTCTCCAGTTTCATCCACATTGCTACAAAAGGCCATATTTCATTCTTTCTCATTGCCAAGTAGTATTCCATTGTATATATAAACCACAACTTCTTTATCCATTCATCAGTTGATGGACATTTAGGCTCTTTCCATAATTTGGCTATTGTTGAAAGTGCTGCTATAAACATTGGGGTAAAAGTGCCCCTATGTATCAGCACTCCTGTATCCCTTGGGTATTTTATTTTTTCTTAAGGATAATCAAAATGCCTACCAGAATTCATTGGCTATTGTATCCCTTTTCCTCTGGTATTTTTAATGTGATCTGTGCCATATATCCAGTTCCCATTTGTATCTGATCTCTTTCTGGCATCTTTAACAGGTTCTCTTGGTCTATTTGTAAATGTCTATGCCAATTAAAAAATAAATATATATTTTTAAATACAGAAATCTATCCAAGTATGGTTCAGCCTTGGGGTTTTAATTACTGAAGGGATAATTAAGTATCCCTTTTTTCTTCAACTTGAGGTCCAGATTGAAATTATTTCCTCATTTGCCTGTGCCGTTGGGTGTTTTGTTTTGTTTTACTTTGTTTGTTTGTTTGTTTTTCCCTAGGTTTTAAGCCTGCTCCAGGACTTGATTTTCTGTGCTATCATTCCTGGGCCTGCCTTCCAGATCCATGGTTTCTGCTTCTTTACTTACATTTCTGGCATTGAGTTCCTGCTTCATTTCAGGCACTTGAGATTTACCTTTCTAATTTATTATTATTACCCAGGTATGTAAACTAATTTGGGGCTTATATTTTATCCAGCATTTTGTTATGCTGGTAATATGAGGAGAGTCTGTATGTCTCAGTCTGCCCTGTTGCTAAAGGCCATAAAGGACTCTTTAAAAGTTGAAAATCTATAATATTCAAATGAGGAAAGATCTAATTAGATTCAGTGGTAACCTGATCAACAAAAAGATATTTTATGGATCACAGATCTTCTCAGCTTGTCTCAAGTTGTATATTGAAGCAACTAGCTTTTAAAATTAATTAAAAAGCTATTTGTTCCCCAAGCTATTTTGATAGGCATACTCAGCTTATAGGAAATCCTCTGACACTGGTCTTCACTATGGTGTGTTGAGTTTAATGTCTTTGCCAACTTTCTCTAATTATTTTCAATAAATATCAGAAGCAAACTGAAAGAAGCTTTCAGATTTCCCTCTGTGTGTGTTTGTGTGTGTGTGTGTGTGTGTGTGTGTGTGTGTGTGTGTTTGCAGAAGGAAAGGAGGAAGTGAGAATTAGGGAAAGAGAAAAGGGAGAGAAATTTTTCTTTTATTCTTGCCCTCTCCCTATAGCTACTTCCCTGTTTGGAATAATTCCTCTCCCTTGCAAGCTTAGAGCAAAAATGAATGATTATGTGTATGTAGCCCAAGTGTCTGATGCCTGGATGTGCTCTAATCACTTAATAGAAGATCTAATTACCCACCTTCCCCAAACAAGGATCACTTTGCTTTGGTACACTGGGGCTGCACGCTAGTCATTTCTGGTTCTAGGCTGTTCTCTCTTGTTTAGTTCCTATGCGTGGTTCTGGTTCTGCCTTGGGCCACTGCATGCTCTGCTCTAGCACTTGATTTAATAACACAATGGATAAATATGCAGACTCTGAAGCCAGATGGCCTAGTTTCAAATCCTGGCTTGACACTTGTCAGCTGTAGGATCTTGGACATCTCAATCTTTCTGTATTTCAGTCTCTTCAGCTGTAAAATGGATATAAAACCAGTAGCTACTTCACTGGGTTGTGGGAGTTATGTAGCAAGTGGGTTGTCCAGTATCCTCAGATTTCTTTTCCATTTTTTGTGCATGCATGTTCCAGATGAGCTGTCCCTTCCGAGCCAGCACCTGGTGTCTTTGTTGTCAACTGCACTTGCCTGTCAGAACCTGCATTATTTGTATTACTCAAGACCCAAAAGCACTCAGTAGTTTTTTGTTCCTTGTTCCTTGTTCCCCTCTTCCCCCAGCTTTTAATCAATGACTAACACTTTTAGAGTATAATCCTTCATCTTCCTTGTCCCCTAGCCATAAGTCACACATGGGTGATATTAATGAACTATGAGATATGTTTTACACCAGAGGTCCCATGAGCTTCGGTCATTTTCCCTCCAACATGGCTCACATCTTTGCTTGGCCTCCTTCACTTCCTGGTCCCATTTCACCACTCTTATGTCTCCTAAAAACTCTTTTATTAAATACTTTCACACAATTCATTTCCCCAGTGTCTGCTTCAGAGGAAGCCAACTTAAGGCAGTTTATTTGACTCACTACCTATAGATAAGTGCTTTGCTTTGCACATAGTGTATCATATAAACGTTGGCTGTTATTATTCATGCTATTACTATGTTGGTCTAAGGCAAGATGGTTTGGTGAAGGTCTCCTTTTTTCACTTCCTCATCCTCAGAATATGTAGTTTGTTATATTTAATAAATTATAGCAGTATGGCTAATATAAGGTTGTTGTGTACCAGGTTTCCAGAAGGTTTAGTATTAACAGTGTAGAACAAGACAACTTAAAACTAAATGATGAATACAACTCTACAAATAAACGGTCTTGCTTCCCTCATTTTTGGTCTATGCTTCTCTCTGATCCTGTGTGGGGACAAGCTTTTATAAGTCTGTAGTGTAAATTCCCATCCTCTTCAGAAAACTCTTATCTACAACCTACAGGGTCTCTCTAAAATGTGACTTTGGATGTGATTCTTTTCTCTGAGTGACTGAGGGTAAATTATACACTAGGATTTACATTCAATAGCATGTCATACGCTAATTTCATAGACTCTTACAATGTGTGGGAGAAGAAAAAGAAAATAACTTTTACTAGAAAGAATATTTTTGAGTTCTAGGACTGCAGGCATTAAAAGGGTTTGATCAGACAGCATATTATTTTGTAAGCCAACATCTTAATATTCTGTATGAAAGAGATGGAATAATTTGCCTTAAAACTGAGACATTGAATGTCAAAGTTGAACCCATGTGCTGGCTGTTCATATAGCTATATTGTGTGAAATTCTTGAAAATTGGCTTTGCCATAGATATAACTATAGATAGGCTATTGTGATTTTGTTTCTGACCATAAAAAAAGAAAAGCACTGGATTTTACACTCCAATGGTATCTGAAGAGGCAGAAGCAGAGATCAATGAGGCATTTCAATTACTGAAAAATAAGACTCTGGGTTCCCTTCCCTGACAATTTTTCAGTTAAAATTAAAATAATATTTTTATTTTTCAAATAGACTCTTGCACTTAGAAAATATTTCAACTTAGATAAATTCTGAATGCTGATGAATAATATTTAGCTTAAGTTTTGAAGTAAGTGGTATGAAAGAGTTATGTTAAAGTTTTGAGCTTTGAAGTATCTAAAGGATATTCTGGAATTCCCTATTCACAGTACCGTAAATTTAGAGAGAGAATGAAACTATGTTATACTGATATTTCATTCCAGATTAAGTGCCACCATAAATTTACTAAACTATGAGCTATTTACTGTTTATAGTTGTAGCGTTCAGGGACAGGATTTGTGTAGTGTATTAGATTTTTACTGTTGCTGTAACAAATTACTACAAATTTAGAGGCTTAAAACAACACACATTTATTTATCTCACGGTTTCCCTGGATTAGGAGTTCAAGAATACTCTAGTTAGGTCCTTTCTCAGGGTTTTACAAGATTGCAATCAAAGGGCCAGCTGGGTTGCATTTCTTTCTGGGTCGACTTTCAAGCTCCTGTGATTGTTCACAGAATTCAGATCCATGAGGTTGTAGGCTGAGGTTCCATGTTTTTGCTGGCAATTAACCAGGTAATTCCTAGAGTCCTCTTATAATCTTGACTCATGGCCCTTTTACAGTATGGCAGCATACTGACTCAAGATCAACAGAAGTATCTCTTTCTCCAGTCTGAAAAACAGAGTCTTACATAATGCAACTGCATAGGAGTGACTATGCCATCACTTTTGCCATATAATATAATCTAATCAAGGGAATGATTATCTTACTATCTTTACCATATTCTGTTGACTAAGAAGCAAGCCATAGTTTCTTTTGCATTGAAGGGATTATGTAAAGGCATGCATGACTCATTGAAGGCCATGGTGGGGACAGTCCATTGTACTTAGTTACCCAAAACTATTTAATTAGATTATATGTCATATTAACGTTTTCTAGTTTTTTTATTTCATTTTATAAAATGGTAAATTGAGATATAATTAAAGAAATATAATGGGAAATATAAGTCAATGAAACCACTGGTGGTCTTTAATTAAGATTTATATACTGCATCTTCTTTATCCATTTATCTATCAATGGACACTCAGATCTTCCATTTTTTAACTAGTAAATAATGCTGCAATACACATATGGGTGTCTATATCTTTTTGAATTAGTGTTTTTATTTTCTTTGGGTAAATACCTAGTAGTAGACTTACTGGATCATATGGAAATTCTATTTTTAATTTTTTGAGGAACCTCCATACTGTTTTCCATGGTGGTTGTACCAACTTGAATTCCCACCAACATTGCATGAAGGTTCCTTTTTCTCCACATCCTTGTCAACACTTGTTTCTTGTGTTGATTTTAGCCATTCTGACATGTGTGAAATGATATCTTATTGTGGTTTTGATTTGCATTTCCCTGATGACTAGTGATGTTGAGCATCTTTTCGTGTGCCTGTTGTTTTCTTTGGAGAAAGGTGTATTCAGGTCCTCTGCCCATTTTTAATTGGATTATTTATTTATTTTTTTGATATCGAGTTGTATAAATTCTTTATATATTTTGGATTCTAACCTCTTATCAGATATATCATTTGCAAATATCTTCTCCCATTCAGTAGATTGTCCTTTTGTTTCTTTGATAGTTTTCTTTACTGTGCAAAAGCTTTTCATTTTGGTGTAGTCCCAATAGTTTAATTTTGCTTTTGTTTCCTTTGCCTTAGGAGGCATGCCTAGAAAATTTTTTCTATAGCTGATGTCAAAGAAATTTCTGCCTATATTTTCTTCTAGGAATTTTATGGTTTCAGGACTTACGTTTAGGTCTTTAATCCATTTTGAGTTTACTTTTGTGTATGGAGTAAGAAAGTGGTCCAGTTTCATTCTTTTGCATGTAGCTGTCCAGTTTTCTCAACACCATTTGTTAAAGAGACTGTCTTTTTCTTATTGTATATTCTTGCCTCCTTTGTCATAGATTAATTGATCATATAAACGTGGATTTGTTTCTCAGCTCTCTCTTCTGTTCCATTGATCCATGTGACTATTTTTCTTCTTTAGCTTGAATTTCTATCCTAAGTCCCTAAAGTAAATAGGATGCATATGTTTATGTTAACTTCATGACCATGATGACATTTATTTTATCTTTTGGTTAGTAACTGTTGGTCAGAGCTCCAGAAAATTTTGATGGATTATGGGGATAGAAAATTTTCAGAGTATTAGATCTGGAGATAAGAAAATGAGCCTCCAAGAACAAGAGACTAACAACAACCAGGTATAAGATGTAATAGAAGAAAACTCCCATTTATAATAGTGATAAAATATGAAATACTAGGAATGAAAGTAATAAAATTAATAAAAATATCACTAAAGAACAAAAAGAAAACTTGGACAGATGTTAAGGCATACCATTCTCTTAAATAGGAAAATGATATTATAAAGCTGACATTTCTTCCTAAATTAATCAATTAATTTAAGCTAAAGTACCAGTAGGGCATTTTCATTTTAAAGAGACAAGTTGACTCTAAATTTCATATGGAAAAATGATCAAGGAACTATAGTCTGGAAGATTCTAGCAAGACAGAGAAAGGGAGAGAGAAAGAGAAGAAAGGAGGGAGGGAGGGAGAGAGAGAGAGATATTTAGGAAAGATTTGCTGACCATATATTAATATGTATATGCTACAGTAAAGCTACATTAATTAAAAGTGTGGCACTGGTATATTAATAGAAGGAATAGAAAATTATGTAATAGAGTTGGATGTATAGGGGATTTTAATATAAAAGTGGTATTTCAAATCATGGTGAAAAGATGCTTTGTTCACTAAATTGTCAATTATCCAATAAATTGGATGGTTTCTTCAAAGAAAGCTTAAAGGATAACCCCTATCTCTTCCAAAATAAAACCAGATGGGTTGAAGGCATAAATATTAAAATATTAAACCATAGTAGTACCAGAGGAATATTGGGGATGGTTTCATAACCATTTGGAAGTTCTTTCTATTAATGACATAAACCCTCTGAAATCCATTAAAATTATTTAATTCAACTTTATGAAAATAAAAAAACTGAAAGCATCATAAGCATAGAAAAAGAATAAAACTGGAAAAAATTGGAATCATATACAAAAGTAATTAAAAAAAATTTTAATGTTTCTTTATTTTTAAGAGAGAGAGAGAGAGAGAGACAGAGCACGAATGGGGGAGGGGCAGAGAGAGGGAGACACAATCTGAAGCAGGCTCCAGGCTCGTGGCTGCCAGCACAGAGCCCGATGCCAGGCTTGAACCCACGAACCGTAAGATCATGACCTGGGCCAAAGTTGGATGCTCAACCAACTGGGCCACCCAGGTGCCCCAAAAGTACTTAATTTTTAAATATAGGAAACCTCACAAAAGAAGGAAATTAAAATGACTCAAGCAGATGAAAACACTTCACTCATGGTAAGAGAAAGACAGATATAAAACCGTAATAATATGCCACTTTTTAAAAAAGTTTATTTTTTTTTTTGATAGACAGAGAGTGCAAGCAAAGGAGGGGTGCAGAGAGAGAGGGAGAGGGAGAGAGAGAGAGAGAGAGAGAGAGAGAGAGAGAGAGAATCCCAAGCAGGCTCCTAGACGTCAGCACAGAGCCTGAGGCAGGGCTTGATCTCATGAATTGTGAGATCATGACCTGAGCCTAAATCAGGAGTCAGTTGCTTAACCAAATGAGCCACTCAGGTGCCCCAATATGCACTTTTTTCACTATTTTAAGTTGGTAAAGAAAAGTTTGATAGTACATGGTTAGCAAGACATAGGGAAACTTACCTCCTACATTACAGGTGAGAGTGTAAATTGATAAAAACTGTCTGGAGGGTAACCTAGCAATATCTAGCAATATAAGAAATTCATGTGGCATATATATATTTTCTATGTATTGATCCTACTTATACATGAGCATAATGAATATGTAAAAGATATTCATGACAGTACTGTTTATAATAGAAACATTTGGAAGTAACTCAAACGCTGTTTAATAGAGTCTTGGGTAAATACACTATGGTTTGTGAGAATAACAAGAGCTTTTTGAAATGTTTATTGTATGCCAAGTACTGTAGTAAGCACTTTACATATATAATTTAATTTAAGTCTCACAACAAATATAGGAGGAAGGAACCATTATTATCTTCTTTTTACAAAAGGGAAAACTGAGGCACAGAAAGGACAACTAACTTATTCCTGATAAATAGAGGGGCTTGGACTCAAACTTAGGTTTTAGAGTGTACATATTCTTACTAAGCTATAGTTTTTCCCATACATGTGAAATTCTAGGAAGGTGAAAAAAAGAAGGAAGCCACTCTACATATTGTACCGATGATCTAGATTGTCTAGAAATAATTCTAAGATACATATTTTGTGAGAAAACTGTAAGGAATAGAATGATGTAGTGTATAATTTTTTGTAGAAAAAATAATATATTGATAAATGTTTAAAAATATATGATCTATTTTCACAAATACACACAAAAAAATTAATACTAGTGTTTGCATTGGGGGAGAGAAACTGAATGTCTTGGGCAACAGAGGAAGGAAGATTTATTTATGTTTATCATCTTGTGTATTTTGAATTTTGTGCTATGCACATATGCTCTTTATTAAAGAAAAAGAAATTAAATAACAAAAACAAAAGCTGTAAACACAGGGAAGAGTAATTCAGAGGCCTGGTTTATACAGCATGTTTTTGCAAGTATCATACTTCCATTTGTAAGGAGTTCATGTTATAAAAATTTAACATGCACCATAAATAAGTGAAAAGATGAATTCCAAAAACTGAGAAAAGATATTTATTTATAACATATAGAACCAACAAAGACTTATTACTAGGGCATGTAAAGGTCTCTTACACATCAGTAAGGAAAAGGCAAACAAACTGATAGAAAAATGAGCAAAGATATGCACAGGTAAATCATAGAAGAGGAAGTTTAGGCTAATGAACACATGAAAAGATGATTATGGGAAAGCAAATTAGAATGAGTTACATCATTTCACACTCCAATATTTAAAAAGTTTTATGGTAAGAAGTATCAACGGGGAGGGATAACAATAGCAGGAACTGCTGGTGGAATGCAGATTGGTACAACTACTTTGGGGATAATGTGGTAATGCCTAGCAGAGTGTAAGATGCCCTTGAAGGTCCTGTAACTGAACAGTTCCAATCCACATGTGCTCAGGGAGACATATTCACAGTGGAATTTTTTTTAAATCTTTTTTTTTAATGTTAATTTATTTTTAAGAAAGAGAGAGAGAGAGTGAGAGCAAGCATGTGTGAGTGGGGAAAGGGCAGAGAGAGAGGGGGACAGAGGATCTGACAGAGAATCTTTCTGCTTGTCATTTGTTTCATCTTCTCCCTTCAGCCCCGACCTCCTAATGTGCTCCCCTCCCCAGGAGATTCTCCTCGTTTTAGGGAGCAGTTCTCAGGAGAAGGTCATGACTGGTCCAGCTGCTCTATAAGTCATCCTTAAATTTCTTTTTTTCTTTTTTTTAAAGTTTGATCATGAAAGTGCCTTTTTTTTAAAGTTTATTTATTTTGAGAGAGAGAGAGTGTGTGTGAGCGTGAAAGCAGGAGGGTTAGAGAGAGGGAGAGACGGAATCCCAAGTAGACTTCGCACTGTCAGCACAGAGCCCAATGTGGGGCTCAATCTCACAAGCCTTGAGATGATGACCTGAGCTGAAACCAAGAGTCAGATGCTTAACTGACTAAGCCATCCAGGTGCCTCCCATCCTTACGTTTCTACCCACTGTTGCTTTTCCTGCTAGTTTGGCGGGTTTTCTTTGGCTCTGCAGGGAAGAACAGATCTCACTCCTACAGTTTTTTTTTTGTTCTTTTGGAGTTCAAATTCATGAGCCATGAGATCATGACCTGAGCCAAAGTTGGATGCTTAACCAACTGAGCCACCCAGGTGCTCCTGGAATTTTTTTTTAATAAAAAATTTATTGGATGTATCAGGTAATATAATTCTCAAATATTTTATCTTAGGATTTCTAAAGAATGTGGCAATTGATACCCATGGCATCTATGAACTTGGCTTTCCTACCATGCTTTTACTATTTTTAGTGGCGTTTGCTGTATACATTTACAACAAATTCAAGTACACTTTCAAGTAACACTGTACCACTTTGCAGGTACTGCAAGCACTGCAAACACTGCATTAACCAAGTCTGATAGTGAATTTTATGTGTCAACTTGACTGGCCAAAGGGGGCCCAGATTAAACACTTTTTGCTGGGTGTGTGTCTGTGAGGGTGTGTTTCTAGATATGATTAACATTTGAGTCGGTGGACTCAATAAAGTAATTGCCATCCCCAATATGAGTGGGCATCATCCAATCTGTTGGCCCGACTAGAACAAAAGTTGAAGGAAGGAGGAATTTACCCATTTTCCCCCTGCCTCAGCGATTGAGCTAAGATAGCTCATCTCATCTTTTACTATCCTCAGTTGGGATTTACACAATTGGCTACACTAGCTCCCAGGCCTTAAGAGCTCAGACTGAATTACACCATAGACTTTCCTGGATCTTCAGCTTGCACATGACAGATCCTAAGATTTCATAACCTCCATAATTGTGTGAGCCAATCCCTCATTGTGTGTGTGTGTTGTGTGTGTATGTGTGTGTCTGTTTTTGTGTCTGTGTGTATCTTCTATTGGTTCTGTTTCTCTGAAGAACTCTAATATATCAAGTATTCCTAATTCCTCCCTCCCATCCCTTGTATCATTGCTGTCATCATTTCACTTATACAGAAACAATAATCATTGAAAATATTGTTGCTATTATTATTTTGAACAAACTGTTGTCTGTTAGGTTCACTAAGATTAAGAAAAACAAAACTTGTATTTATGTTCATTTATTCCTTCTCCACTATTCTTCCTTTCTTTCTATAGATCTGTGGCTAATCTATATCATTTTCCTTCTCTCCAAAGAACTTCTTTTAACGTTTCTTGCAAATCAGATCTACTAGCAACATATTTCCTCATTTTTTATTTTTGTTAGAAAGTCTTTATTTCTCCTTCACTTTTGAAAATAATTTCACAGGACACAGAATTCTATTTTGGTGGTTTTCCCTCTTAACACTTGAAATACTTCACTGCACTCTCTTTTTGCTTGCATGGTTTCTGAAGAGAAGTCAGATGTAATTCTTAGCTGTGTTCCTCTCCATAGGCAAAGTGTTTTATCTGCTGGCTTCTTTTAAGATTTTTTAATTTTATTTTTAAATTGAAATATAATGGACAGATAACAAGATTTTTTTTCTTTAATTTTCTGTTTTGAATATGATATACTTAGGTATGAATTTTGTTTGTCTGTTTATTTTTTGACATTTATCTTGGCCACTATTCTCTGAGCTTCCTGGAGCTATCATTGGGTGTCAGACATTAATTTGGGGAAATTCTCAATCATCATTTCTTCTAATATCGCTTTTGTTCCTTTCTGTCTTTGTTCTCCTTCTGGTATTCCCATTATATGCATGTTGTACATTTTGTAGTTGTCCCCAGTTCTCAAATGTTCTGCTCTGTTTTTTTTTTTAAGTCTTTTAATCTTTACTTTTCAGTTTCTTTTTTGTATTAATAACAATTTATTTATTTTAAAATTTACATCCAAGTTAGTTAGCATATGGTGCAACAATGATTTCAGGAGTAGATTCCTTAACGCCCCTTACCCATTTAGCCCATCCTCCCTCCCACAACCCCTCCGTCAACTCTCTGTTTGTTCTCTATATATGAGCCTCTTATGTTCTGTCCCCCTCCCTGTTTTTATATTATTTTTGCTTCCCTTCCCTTCTGTTCATCTGTTTTGTGTCTTAAAGTCCTCATATGAGTGAAGTCATATGATATTTATCTTTCTCTGACTGACAAATTTTGCTTAGCATGATACCCTCAAGTTCATCCATGTAACTGCAAATGGCAAGATTTCATTCTTTTTGATTGCCGAGTAATACTCCAATGTGTATCTATACCACATCTTCTTTATCCATTCATCCATCGATGGGCATTTGGGCTCTTTCCATACTTTGGCTATTATTGATAGTGCTGCTATAAACATTGGGGTGCATGTGCCCCTTCGAATCAGCATTCTGTATCCTTTGGATGAATACCTAGTAGTGCAATTGCTGGGTCGTGGGGTAGTTCTATTTTTAGTTTTGGGGGGAACCTCCAGACTGTTTTCCAGAGTGGCTGTACCAGTTTGCATTTCTACCAACAGTGCAAAAAAGATCCTCTTTCTCTGCATCCTCGCCAACATCTGTTGTTGCCTGAGTTGTTAGTGTTAGCCATTCTTACAGGTGTAAGGTGTTATCTCATTGTGGCTTTGATTTGTATTTCCCTGATGATGAGTGATGTTGAGCATTTTTTCATGTGTCGGTTGGCCATCTGGATGACTTCTTTGGAGAAGTGTCTATTCATGTCTTGTTCCCATTTCTTCAGTGCATTATTTGTTTTTTGGGTTTTGAGTTTGATCAGTTTCGCTGATCATTTCCTTCGCTGTGCAGAAGATTTTTATTTTGATGAGGTCCCAATAGTTCATTTTTACTTTTGTTTCCCTTGCCTCTGGAGACGAGTTGAGTAAGAAGTTTCTGTGGCTGAGCTCAAACAGGTTTTTGCTTGCTTTCTCCTTTAGGATTTTGATGACTTGCTGTCATACATTTAGGTCTTTCATCCATTTTGAGTTTATTTTTGTGTATGGTGTAAGGAAGTGGTCCAGGTTCATTTTTCTGCATGTTGCTGTCCAATTTTCTCAACACCATTTGCTGAAGAGACTGTCTTTATTCCATTTGATATTCTTTCCTGCTTTGTCAAAGATTTGTTGGCCATACATTTGGTCCATTTCTGGGTTCTCTATTCTCTTCCATTGATCTGAGTGTCTGTTTTCATGCCCTGCTTTTCAGTTTCTATTGACATATCCTCAAGCTCAGAAAATTTTCCCTCAGCTATGTGTATTCTACTAATGAGACCATCAAAAGCATTCTTCATTTCTTATAGTGTTTTTGATTTGTAGCATTTCATTTTGGATACTTTTCAAAGTAAAGTAACTTTTATTTCAATCAAGAGACACAAAAGGAAGTCTCCTTGTGAGTTATTAGAGTATGGAGACAAAAATTAAACAGACTCAACAAAAATTGTCACATACCTTGGGAAATGCTAATGGAAACCTATTCAGTCTCTGACTCCTCCAGAAAAAATAAAACTAATGGGTTGTTTTTCCATTTTATCCTTGGTCAGTTAACCACTAAAAGGAGAAGCATTAGTGGCATTTTTCAAATAAGATGATAGCTAGAGTCATTGTGTGATACTTGATACTTTCTTAGAATTTCTATCTCTCTGCTTATATTACCCATCTATTCTTGCATTTTGTTTATTCTTAGCTCTTAGCATATTCATCATAAATTCATAGTCTAATAATTACAACATTCCTGCCACATCTGAATCTGGTTCTGATGCTTGTTCATTCTCTTCAAATTGTGTTTGTTACCTTTTAAAAAGCTGAACATGATATACTGGTTAAACGGAACTCTTGTAAATAGACTTTTAGCAGTAGGGTAGTAAGGTGTGGGGGAGGGGAAGTTTCCTATAATCCTATGATTAGGTCTCAGTCATTTAGTGAAACTGCACCCCTGGTCTGTCAACTTCACAAGTGCATCTCAGCTTTTCCTCCTGCCTTAAGTGGGGTAGGATGACTAGAGGAACTGGAGTTGGGATTGAGTGGCTATAGTCCCTTTGCCTAAGTATATTAGACTATGATAAAACCCCAGTAGTTCAAAGTCTGGTAAAATAATTTCCTCTGAGGGTACATTTGTTAAAAAGAACAAAATGCTCTGGCAATTTCAAAATGGTTACTTTACTCCTCCTCCTGCCAGAAGCACAAGAGGGTTTTCTTCCAGTATTCACAGTGAGAACTTGGTAAAGGTCTTAAAGCTAAAGTGTATAAAAGTGTGGGGTCCCCTAAAATGGCTCTCCCTGGAGTTTTAACTCTTGGACTTGTCCACACTATTTCTCCAGCAATTCAATTACAGTACAGGTTTTTCTACCCTGGCATTGATTCCTAGTGGGGGTTTCTCCTTGTGTATTTCTGCTTTGGTAAATTGTGATTCTTTGTATTCATCTCTCCAATTTGGGGACCACCAGTTTGCCCTATGACCTCACTTCTTTGATGATTCTAAGAAGAGTTGTTGATTTTCAGTTTTTTACTTGCAGTTATAATGGACTGCCAATTTCCAAGCTCCTTACATGACTGCCTAGAAACTGGATGTCTGTTCAGTGGCATTGTTTCAATATTGAAAAAGTTTGAAACATCCTAAATATCTGTCATTAGGAAAAGGAATAATTAAATTGTGGTATATTAATATAATGGAACACTATAATGAAGTTAAATGAATTCATTGATTTATATGATTTAAAGTGGCAGTATCATAAAAACATAGATTAAAAAAGATGTAGAATAATATACAGAAAATAATTCTACATGTTGTTTATGGATATATGTATATGTGTAATAAAAATAAAATATAATAGAAAGGTATATATCTTCTTTAGGGTAGTGATTCCTTCTGGAGATGTAAGGAGTAATTGAATCAGTGAGGGATAAAACAGAGACTTCATCTGTGTGTAATATTTTATTTCCAAAAAGAACAAAAGATTCAAAGCAAATATAACAAAATATACAAAATTAAAATAGTACTTAATTATGTGTACCTTTAGGAAAGCTAATTAATCTCCAAGTGTTTTAATTTTCTTTGCTTTGACATAGAGACAGCAATGATACTTATCCGGTAGTTGTTTTGAGCTTTAAATTAGCTTCTTTCTTTCTTTCTTTCTTTCTTTCTTTCGGGTGCAAGTGAGGGAGGGACAGAGAGAGAGAGAGAGAGAGAGAGAGAGAGAATCCCAGGAGAGGCAGAGGGAGAGAGACAGAAAGAGGCAGAGAGAGAGAGAGAGAAAGAGAAAGGGAGAAACGGGGCTCATGCTCACCTGATGTGGGACTTGAACTCATGAACCGTGAGATCATGACCTGAGCTGAAGTCAGATGCTTATTGACTGAGCCACCCAGGCGCCCCAGCTTATCTGTATTTCTAATACATTAAAAATTTTTATAATAGAAAGTTAAAGAAAAGTTAATATGAAAAAAGATAGAAATATTTTAAGAATTTGGATGAACTTAAAAATAACATTATGCGGGTTATTATTGCAACGAGTTCTACTATAGTCAACTCAAATTAGAACAAATATATCTGCTAGCACTCCTATTCTAGTTGTCATTTTATTTGAAAAATGCCACTAATGCTTCTTTTAGTGATTAACTGATCAAGGATAAAATGGAAAACCAAAGCATTAGTTTTACTCTGGAATAGTCAGAGTCTGATTTGGTTTCCATTAGCATTTCCCAGGGAATGTGACAATTTTTGTTGAGTGTGTTTGATTTTTGTCTCCATATTTTAATAACTCACAAAGAGACCTCCTTTTGTGTCCCTAGAAATACATTTTTTTTTCAAGCTCCTGGTGGAATTTACAACCATTTCTATTCATTAATAAAATACCAGAAATCTCCAGAAGAGCCTTCAATGGGTATGATACAGGGAACCAGAATGTTCCTTGAGTGCTGTTTGTCTTATCTTCTGATTTTCCTTGTCCTCTAGTTTGGGTGATGCCTCTGATCTGATTGACACCTTAGTCCATGTTTTCTAAATTATTAGAGTCTTTATGTTATATCAGATTGCTGTTACCTTACTTAAGATTGCTTTGGAAAGTACAGTGCTTTTGAATGACTTAGAAAATACCCTCTGTTTAGGAAAATGCTCGTTCTGTGCTCTAGTAGTCAGTAGGTCTGGGATTATTAAAAAAAGATAAAGAAGGTAAAGTCCTCTGGGCATTACCTTTGTAGCTTTCAGTGAAAAGAAATCCATACAACCATATGAACTAGGAAAGCTACAGTTTGAAGCCTGAAAATTCTTTTGCGAAATAGCATGTTTTTGGGACACGTGCTTTGTGGCTAAAAGGTTTCTGTAACTGTAATGTAAAAAAAGTAGGTCTTTTGACTCAAACCAAGGGAAGAAACTGTCAAAGCATGAGTTCTTTTGTGAACTCAAGGCCTGTAGCAAAATAATAAGGATATTTTAGCAATTCTTGTGGAGGCTTTAGGATGAATCAGAACATGACCTTATCTAGGTCAGATATTCTCTCTGACTAAGTGAACAAGCCTAGGGAGTCCCAGGTTTACTTTGTAAAACACATAGACAGGCACGTACACATTCATGGTGTGTACATGCAAATATGCACACACAAATGCACCCCATCTCCTTTATCTGGCATTGTTGAGGAATGAAGTTTTCTCTAAACGAATGAAACTTGCTCAACTAAATAGAATAGTTTAATATTTAATATGAATCTGCTTTCTTTAATAAATATACCAAACACATTTTAACTTTTTCTTGATGATTCATCCATCACTATTAATAATTAAATATGATGTTTGTAGCTGTCTGTAATGCTTTGCTTTTATTCCTTCCTCCGTCTCCATCACAAAAGCAATAGTCATTATAGAAAATCAGAAATACAAACAGGAAAGCACCATTTATTACACTTATTCAGAGATAATCAGTGCTAACTCTGTGTGTTTTCAAATGCAGTCATATGTATATACATTCTTAAATAAATAGAAACATTCAATAATATCTTTTGTGATCTGATTTTTCTCATAGTGATTTATCATAAATATTTCTTTTTGTATAAGTAGACTCATACCATTTTAAATGATGCTCCATTATATGGACACATTATGTTTTATTTCAACAATGCCATACTATTAGATTATGTTCAGCATTCTTTTTTTTTTAATGCTTATTTGTTTAATTTGAGAGAGAGAAAAGGAGAGAGCAAGTGAGAGAGAGAAAGGGAATACATGTGGGGGAGGGGCAGAGAGAAAGAGAATCTCAAGCAGGCTCCTGTGCTGTGCTATCAGCGTGCAGCCCGATGTGGGGCTCACTCTCACAAACTGTGAGATCACACGCCCTGAGCTGAAATCAAGAGTCGGATGCTTAACTGACTGAGCCACTTAGGCACCCCTCAACATTCTTATATCACAACACTGTATTGAATGTACATGTATATGTAGGTATGTATGTGTGTATAAATATATATCTTGATTATTTCCTTATAATAAATTATTAGATATGGAATTTACATCTCAAAAAACATACATATTTTGAAGATTTTGATGCATTGGGTCACTCAGGGCTACTATTTGTTCATGTATCTTGGTACAGCTATGCTGTTAGTCTAGGGCTGGTGTACTCCCTGATTGATCAGTGTCTGTGCTGCACTGGTGGTTAAATACCTTGAAATGTTTCTTTTTGCAAACTATATGAATGTGAAAGTTATACGAATGTGTATTCCCGCTTAGAGTTACATTTTGGAGAGAGGTGAAAGATCTCCTTTAAAGGTTTTGTTTTTATTCACGTGTAAAAATGTACACTTGAAACTCAGAAAAAATTTGAACATAGAAATTCTGGGGCTAAAAACCAGGTTTATTTTTCATGGATTAAACTACACAGTATTTAAAAGATTTAAGCAGGCACTTCACCAAAGTTATATGAATAGCAACTGAAGACACGAGAATGTGCTCCACACCATTAGTCCTTAGGGACATATAAATTAAACTCCAGATGAGAGAGTACTACACACTTATCGTAATGGATAAAAGACAAACAAACAAATTCTAAGTGTCTCTAAGAACACAGAACAACCAGAACTGTCCCATATTGCTGGTAGGAGTACAAAAATGGTAGAGCCACTTGGAAAACTGATTGTTCCTGAACATTAAACACACACTTATCAGATGACTCAGCAATTTTACTTCTAGGTATTTACACAGGAAAATGAACAACATATATGAAAATATTTGCAGTGGCTTTATCCATAATTGTCAGAAACTGGAAGCAACCCAAATAGCCTCCACTGATGAATGCATAAAAAAGAGTGGTACATCTATGCAGTGGAATAGCACTCAGAAATCTAAAAAAATGAATATGAATACTGACGCATGTAGGAATATGATTTCATCTGGTATTCCTTAACACTCAACAGGCCACATGATATATAGTTCCACTTATATCACAGAAAAAGAAAAATTATAAGGCTAGAAAACAATTCTGTGATTGCCAGGAACTGGGTCTGGGTGAGAGAGAGACTTTAAAGTTGTATCACAAGGGAACTTTTAGGGTGAAGGAACTGATGAATAGTGATTGTAACAATACAACTGTATGCGTTTGTCAATTCTCATAGAAATGCCTGTCAAAAAGTTAATTTCACTTTATGGAAATTTAAAAAATGAGTGAAAATCTGTATTTAAATTTAAAATTTTAAAATTCTATTTTTATAGGAAATAGAAAATACCATGCTGAAGCATCTGTAGTGGCCATAAGAATGTGTACTGCACACTTCCAACAAATGGGAGAGTGACTGACCAAAGGGCCCAGCTGCTGTGCTTGAAATCCTTTGCTGCATTTTGCCAGTGACTGAGCATGGCAGGGATAACACGGCAAGTCCATACTCTGGAGTCATGGGATTCTCCAGTGGACTTTTTGAACCTCCCATAGATTATACTGTAGAGTAGGACACTTCTGCCCAACCTTCCTTTCCTTCTTCACTCAAGTCACACTTGCATGGTGGTTATGGCTTTCTCAAGCTCCCTAGCTTCCTACTCAGTTGCTTTCACATAGACATTTCTCTGAGTAAAATCCTTGCATGTTTAATCTTGTCTTGGCAGCTTCTTGTAGGACTTGAATGAACACAAGTTCCATTTTTGCACTCTATGGTTTGATCACCAGAGATAAAATGCACAATCACATTTAAAAAATATTTTACCTAATCTTTTCTTACATAAAAAATTTATTGAAGTACAATATACATAAAGAAAAATGTATAAGATGGAACTGTACAGCTCTATGAATTTTCACAATGTGAAAATATTAGCCTCATAAAGAATGAGATCATTTCTAGTCACTTCCTCTTCCAACTTAATGCTGTCAGTGACTAATTCCCTCTCAGAGGTAATCAGTGTCCTGAATTTTTAACACCAGAGATCTGTTTGCCTATTGATAAATTTTATATAAGTGGCATCACTCTGCATATACTTTTATTTTGGTCTAGCTTCTTTTTTTTTAAGTTTATTGATTTATTTTAAGAGACAGAGAGAGAGAGAGAAAGAGAGAGAGAGAGAGAGAGAGAGAGAGAGAGAGAGGACACCAGTGGGATTAGGGCAGAGGGAGAGGGAGGGAGAATCAGGTTCCATGCTGCCAGTACAGAGTCCCATGTGGGGCTCAATCCCATGAACTGTGAGATCATGAGGTGAGCTTAAATCAAGAGTGGGTTGCTTAACTGACTGAGCTACCCGGATGCCCTGGTCTAGCTTCTTTTAATTACCACTATTTATTTTTGAATCATTAATGATGGTATATTTAGCAACAGTTTATTCTTTTTTATTGTTGTGGAATATTCCACTACAAGAATATACCACAATTTATTTATCAATTCTACTATTGATGGACATCAGTATTTTTTTTTTTTTACTTTTGTGCTCTAACAAATAATGTTGTAATGAACATACTTGAACATGTCTTCTGGTGTATATCTGTATGCATTCCCAGTGTATCACTAGGAGTAGAATTGTAAGGTCATAGGTTATGTATATGGTCAGAGTAAGAAGATTTTACTAAACAATTTTTTAAAGTGGTTATACTCCCACTAGTCATATATAAGTATTTTGTTTCCTCTCCATCCTCATCATTATCAATATAAAATTGACAAGGATGTAATAGTAAAGGAAAATTAAAGGCCAATTTCTCTCATAGACAAAGATACAACAAGTTTTAAATACATTTTTAGCAAACAAAATCTAAGAACCTAAAAAAGATGATATATTATAATCCAATTGTTTTTTTTCAGTAATACGAGAATGTGAGTTTAACATTTGAAATATCAATTTGATGGGGGTTTGGAGTGATGGGGGTCTGGAGCTGATGGCCAAGAAAGGATTCTTGAGATGTCTTAAGTGCAAAAATGTGATTTTATTACAGCACAGGGACAGGACCCATGGGCAGAAAGAGCTGCACTGGGGTTGTGAGGAGTGACTGGTTATATACTGTGGAGTTGGGGGAAGTAAAGGCAAAAGGGAGGCCTCCAGAGGGACTTTGATATGCTAAAGAGGACTCATAAGATACCTGAGGCCTTGCTATTGTCAAGCTAAGGTTGTTTTCCCTCTAGTAAGGGATTAACATTATGACCATAGGGGGTTTCTGGAGAAATGTTATACTCTGCATTTGCCTCAAGTGTTTGTCAATACGCTGCAGGTTATAAAGAAATTTAGTTTTACCCGCCATTTCCTTCTTGCCTTTGTTCTCCATATCACTATGGAGGGGCTGGTGATATTAGGGGCTCCAGGAAACTGAGTCGGTAGGTTTCTGGAGATTAGGCTATTGATAAGATTGCCTTTTTCTTGTAATTTACTAAAATATTTGTAAACTGGTAGAGACTCCTCTCCTGCAAGATTGTGATTTCTATCAGTTAAACATTTGTTTTCTTTCCTTTCCTTTGTTCTTGGGCAGCCAGGAGTGCCTGAGGAATGTAGCATACATCCCACCTGGGAGGGGAGGGTGGGTGTTAGGCTTGTGTTTTGCCCTCAGCTTACCTTTTGTGCCCTCATCAAATTGAAGTAACCCTCCACAGTAACAGAATAAAAGAAGACAATTAGAAGGTTCTCTAAATGGATGGAAAAATGCATTTATAAAATTTAACACCCAAGCATAGTAAAACAAAAACAAAAACAAAAAACAAAAATCAGCAAACTGAAGAGAAAGGAACTTCCTTAATTCAATAAAGAATATCAATAAAAAGCTTGTGGTAAACATTATTTGTACGGTGAAATATTGAAGGCTTTGTCCTAATATAAGGAAAGAGACAAGAAGATGTTCTTTATCACCATGTGCTTCATTTTTTCATGTGAGGTCCTTGCCAGGGGTAAATATTGGGAAGGAAGAAATAAAACAATCATCATGCACATATGACATAGTTAGATTCATATGAAACCCAAAAGATTACAGGTCAATTTTAGGATTAGTAAGTGAACTTACCTACGTTTTTGGATATAAAGTCAGTGATGTGGTTTTGGAGTGGTGGGTGTCTGGAGCTGATGGCCAAGAAGGAATTCTTGAGGTGTCTTTGGTGAAAAAATGTGATTTTACTAAAGCACAGGGGCAGGACCCAAGGGCAGAAAGAGCTGCCCAGGGTTTGTGAGAAGAAATTGATTATATACTTGGGTGTTGGGGGAGGTAAAGACGAAGGGAAGTTTTCAAAAGGGTATTCATATGCTGAAGAAGACTCACAGGATCCAGGAGGCCTAGCTGTTGTCAGCTAAGGTTGTTTTTCCCTCTAGCAAAGCATTCACATTAAGACAGTAGGGAGTTCCTGGAGAAATGTTATACTCTGCCTGCCTGAAGTATTTGACAGTGGGCTGCAGGTTGTAAGGATATTTAACTTTATCTGCCATTTCCTTCTGCCTTTGTTTCCCACATCAGCCAGTATATAAAAATAAATTCTGTTGCTACATACCAGCAACAAAACTATTGGAAAAAGAAATTTTAAGAAGATACAACTTAAAATAGCACCAAAAAGCTAAATGGTGCTTATACGAAATGACCACAGACTGCTATGCTTTCGGTGTCCTCTAATTAGACTTAATAATTGTCCTCTCTCTTACCTCAGTGGGCTATTTCTTAGCTGCCATTTCAGTTGCTATCACTATGTTTGCCTCTAACTGAAACTTTTCCCTGTAATTTTCAGATGTGCTATAATTGGGATATCAATAAAAACAAAGGAGGTAAAAATTATCTTAATAAAACCGAACGGATTTTAGCTTCTAGACTTTGGGACTTTCATTTTGGCCACCTAGGAGTTATTCAGAGCCCTTTATACTTGTATCTAGAGTCTAGTTTTGCTCAGAGTGACTGAGAGTGCCAGAAGTACAAAATTCAGGGAAGTGGGATAGTATTCTGTATCCAAATTTCTTTAGTTGGTAGAAGAGACTGATGAACTCTCCTAGTTCCTTAATTGAATAAGACATTTATTTTTTCTAAATTTTTTAAAAATTTATTTTGAGAGAGGGAGAATCCCAAGCAGGCTCTGCACTGTCAGCTCAGAACCTGACATGGGGCTTGAACTCACAAACTGTGAGATCATGACATGAGCCAAAACCAAGAGTCGAATGCTCAACAGACTGAGCCACCCAGGCACCCCTTGAATAGGACATTTTTTATAGTTTTCTACAAGATTATTTCATCTTGAATGGTAAAGAAAAAGAAAAGTTGATTTTATCTTCTGTACACAAATTTTAAGCAAAATATTGTGATTATTTTTCCCTTAGAACAATAATTTGGTATAAATCTTACTGTTGCAGGATTTTTTACCTCAATACCTAGGATTCATTGTCTTGCTACTTCAAAGAAGGAAGAGGTAAACACAGAATGAGCAGCAGGCAAAAGTTTATTAGAGTAGAAGATTAGAAAGTAAGAGTAGTAGGGCGTCTGGGTGGCATAGTTGGTTAAGGGTCCAACTTCGGCTCAGGTCATGATCTCGTGGTTCATGAGCTCAAGCCCTGCATCAGGCTCTGTGCTGAAAGCTCAGACCCTGGAGCCTGCTTCGGATTCTCTCTCTGCCTTTGCCTTACTCACAGTCTGTCTGTCTGTCTCTCTCTCAAAAAAAAAAAAAAAACAAAAAAAACAAAAAAAAAACAGTAAAAAAAAGAAAGTAAGAATAGTAGAAAAGCTCTCTTTACAGAGAGGGGGCATTCAAAGGTGAATACTTGCTACTATAGGCAAGGGTCCTTGTTTTATAAGGTTCTGGTCAGCACCCCCTGCCCTCCCCCCTCATTCCTCCTTAGGTTCTACCCTTACTGGCTGGACAGCTCTAAGTACTGGATTGTCCATTTCTGATTGGCTTGACTCCATTGTGAGGAGTCAGACTGGTTATACTGTCCCACATATAAATTTTATGGTTTAGCTAGGTATTTTTTATTGTCAAATTCTGGAGGGTAACCTGAGGTGGGGGTGGTAGGTGATGTCTGTTACATTCTTAAGAGGGACCTTATGCCCCAAAAGGGTTTGCTGTAGTCAAATGCTGCCAACATTGTTCCAAAATATGTGTTTTTCCCCACTTAGGGACTCATATACTAACCTTTCCTTCTCTGCCTATTTTATCCTATCTTTCCCTATTATATTATCACTAAGTTTGATGTTAGATATTGTTGAGGAGGAAGAAATCGTATCTGCCTTTCAAGATCCTTCTAGCTGGACTAAGAGTCAAATAGACACCAGACAGATTAACAGGGGAAAATCAAATTTAGTTTTGTATGTATGGGGAATCCACACAGACATGAAATTCCAAAGACAGGCAACAAGAGGCAACAAGAGCTAAGGAGAGGACTGGGGTCTGGGGATACAAAGAGGAGGAAGATTATTAGCAGGAAGGTGAGAGATGATGTTTGAAAAACAAAGGTTGCCCTCTTATACAAATAAGTTTCCTAGGTAAAGAGGAGTCTTTCTTGATTGTTCTCTTCCTGGCACAGGCTCTCTTTCCAATGAAAATTTAGGCAGTTGAGGGGGGAGGTAAAGAGCTTTTCCTGAACCAGCTGGGTTTTGATTGCTCCTAACTCAAAATAGTTTTCATGCCAGAGTGACCCATCTTGGGGCAGCCTGCCCTAGGCCCCTACATATTGAATCTGATATAATTTAAAATGCCCAGTGACTCTTAGATAATGTTGCACTGGCTTTAAGAAGACTTTATTTCTAATATTAGTTGAATTTGGCTCAGCTTAGTAAGTATAATTATAGCCAAATAAGTACTATTAACCAACTAAGCCAATAATCATCAGAACCCAATAAGCACTGAAACTCTGTAGCTAATATAACAGATGGAACAAAAGAGACTAGTGAAGAGCTAGCCTTTTCTGGTTGACAGGAGCTATTAGAGCTACATTTTTAAATATTTGAGCTCTAGCCATAGTCTATGGGTGCTGTGGTGTCATTACAATAGTTTCTCTTCTGTTGTAATTTGTAACATCTCATTTAAGAAATGCTAGTGGTAGCTCCTTAAATTGATTTCACTGCTCATTAATGTGTCATGAACCTCAGTTTAAAAATACTAGTGTAGGTGATACCAAGGATGAATTTTACTCCTTCAGTGCTTCCTTGCTCTGGAGTCTTGGTACTGGCTCAGCCCAGCCCAGTCATGGCCTAGTAGTTATTAATACCTCAAATCCATCAGCTGTTCTGTGAGGATATTTTGACCCTGGACTACAGATGGGAAAGAGTTGATGTGTAATTCCTGCTATATCTTTCTTTGCTCACAAAGCTCTGTTTATTAGTCTACTTTCTACTTTTAAAGTGATTAATATATGGGTACCTGGGTGGCTCACTTGTTTAAGCGTCCGACTTCGGCTCAGGTCATAATCTCGTGGTTCATGGGTTCGAGCCCCGGGTTGGGCTCTGTGCTGACAGCTCAGGGCCTGAAGCCTGCTTCAGATTCTGTGTCTCACTCTCTCTGCCCCTCCCTTGTTCATGCTCTGTTTCTCTCTCTGTTTCTCTCGCTCTCAAAAATAAACATTAAAAAATTTTATTAAAAAAATAAAGTGATTAATATAATAAATCATCAATTTGATTGAAACATATGGGCAGGCTAGGGGAGATTTTAATAAAATAATCCAGAAATAAAAATAAGACCCTAAGCCTGATCCACATTTTCTGCATTTATGAAGTGAGACTGAAAATCCTTATCCTACAATATTGTTATGAAGAGAAATAACATAGTGAATATGTCTAAAATATCTGCATGGAGCCTGCGACAGGTGGATGGTTGTTTGCATCCCCATATTGATGTCCCTTTGTAACATGATTTTCTATTTCTTCCATACAGAGATGATATTTGTCTCCCTGATCTATCTACCCACACAGCTCCCAGTTGAGTCTGGGCTGGCATTCAAACTTACTTTGACTAATAAAATGTGGTTGAAATAATATTGTGATGCTTCTGTGTTGAGGCATCAAAGGGTCTTGAGTTTTTGTTTTTATCCTCTTGAAATTCTTTGACTTCCATGTGGAGAAGGTTTCTTGAGAATGAGAGACCAGGTAGAGAGAGAGGCCCAATCATCAGCCAACATCAATCATTAGGTATGGGAAGGAGGCCTATTAACCTACCCAGCCCAGTTGCTATAGACTGAATATTTGTGTCTCTCCAAAATTCATGTTAAATCCCAAAGCTCAATGTGATGGTATTTGGAGGTGGCACTTTTTTGGGAGGTCATGAACGTGGATCCCTTAAGAATGAGATTGGTGCCCTTAGAAAAGAGGCCCCAGAGAAATCCCTTATTCCTTCTGCCATGTGAGGACACAGTGAGAAGACAGTTGATCTATGAATTAAGAAATGGGCTCTCACCAGACACGACATCTGATCAGAATAATTTCATGTGCAACCAGAAGAAAAACCACCCAGCTAAACCTAGTACAAACTGTTGATCCATAGGATCATAAACAAGTAAAATGGGTGCTATTTTCAGCTACTGATTGGAGTAGGCTATTACAGAGGGATAGATAAGTGATACATGTGGCATATTATAAATGTTCAATAAATGAGTATAAATTCTTGCCTTTTAAAGGATTGGTAAATTTAATTTTAAAGTACAGTTTCAAAAGGAATCAGTTTTCATTACTGAGATTTGTTTCTTAGGTGGACAATATCTAAGAATGTTTTTGGCTTATTCTTCTCACACTCTGTTTATCTCATTTTTAGATCACTATACATATGTATCTATAACTATTTAAGACAAAATTTAGTGTTGAAAGTTTGTAAATCATGGGGAATCTTAGCCATTGCTTAGTTGTGGTCACTTACATAGGACTAAAGTTTGGGTAAATGGGACACAAATATAATAGCTAGTATTTGGAGATACGTCTATATTTTATAGTGGAAAAGATCTGGGAACTTGAGCATTTTTATCCCTCTTATGAGAATACAATAAGACAGTTTCTTTGAGCCTAATGAAGGATTCTGATTCTAAATTTTGCAAGTTGAGATTATGTTTTCATAAAGTTTGTGGAGGAAATATTAGTGATAGCTAACACTGAACATTTAATGTGCCAGGCATGTTCTAAGAATTTTTAATTAATTCTCAATTTCCTTCTCTGAACAAAGGGATGATAATAGTAGGTTTGGGTGAGGAAAGTGAGGCACAGTGATTTGGTTTGGGTTCTTTAGAAGCAGAGTCCTAGATGGAGTTCCTTATGCAAATGATTTATTGCAGGAGTACTCTCAGAAGAAAGAGGGTGAAGGAATCAGGACAGGAGAAGAAAGAAAAGCAAGCTGTGAATGTGCTAAAGTGAGCCATGAATGTGCTCTCAGCTGAAGCCTTACTTCCACCTAATACTAGAGGAGTTCCAGAGTATTAATTGAACTGAAAGGTTGGTACCATCTTGAGGAAAGGAGGCTAGCTTTCTGTACTGGGCAGTTATTAGCTGTGGGTTGGCTCCAGCTGTGATTTCTAGGGAGACTAATGTCCTGGTGGGGGAGAAAGCCCCTATGGTCCACAGGAAACTCTTGAGAGAAAGAGGCAAATGTGAGTCGGTAACAGAAATTACATAGTTAAATGATGGAGGTACTAATGGAGTCCAGAGAGCTGAGAGGGGCATCAACAGTGTCTGATTCAGTCCTCCCTTGCACTGATGAAATCCCCTGCTTCTCATATTAACCTCACTCTGGCTAAGTGTAGCTTCTCCAAGATTCTGGTTGGACCCTATTTCTGGAAACATCCATATGAGGAAGGTTAGCAGGATAAACTGCAGCCCCTGCTGTGGCAGTTGATCCCGAGATCCATAACTGATGCTCATTATCTTCTGCTTTTACCTTTCATTCTATTTTCCTTTCCCCTAGCTAGCACTTCTTCAGCTCTAGATGGCCTGCCTCCTTTAGTGATCAAGACCCTCAGTCCTAGAAAGTCTGAGCTCCTGATTATGATGTCTTTATCCAACTAAAGTTCTTGAATTTACCCATTTAGAATTGAGGCTGGACATAGGAATACTAAAAGATGTCCTGTGGATTGTATCTAAGTATCAATCCATAATTCTAACTGCCCCCATTATGTAGCAATAGTACTTAATCCTCACGGTGACCAAGGTTAATTATCCCTGCCAGTGTATTAACTTTTCTGTTTGCTGGTCTCCTGGCACAAAGAACACAAGGTGACTAGGCAGCAACTATAGCTTTAAGTTCAGTGGAGCTCTTAATGTATCCCCTGGTAGAAATGAGTACCCACTGAGAGTCAGACATATAGTGTCTAAAGATTCAGAGATAGGAAGCACACATTCATCAAGTGGGTCACTGGAGTGATTGTGAATAATACAGCTACTTCTACCCCTTTGTTCCCACATATTTTACCTTTTGGAGACATAGCACCAAATAAAATCTCATGGTTTAATGAGTTCTGATGGTTAGTAATCTGTCCTCACAGTGTGTCATCTCTAAACTGGTCCTTTGTTGTATCTTCAAGAAGCCATGTTCTATCAGGTCAGCAGCTTTGGATGGTGGAAGTATGTGTTAGACTAGTGGATTTTATTATCATCGGCTCACCGTCATTCCTCCTTTCCCATAAAATGGGTTCCTTGACCAGACACAATGTTATGAGAAATCTCACCCTATAATTGGAATACCTGTTAATTCTGGTCAGAATAAATCATTGCTCTTTCTGGGAAGGAAGGGACCTGATGTAACCAATTTCACATTAATAGGCTGGTTGGTATCTATGAGGGATGGCTCTGTATTGGAGGCTTAACATTTGTCTCTATTGCTGACATATTGCATAATCTTCAGTGATAGCAGGTAGATCAACCTTGGTTAGAGGGAGCCTGTGCTGTGGCAGTCATGAATGCATAGCCTCCATTCTTGCTACTATGGACTCTGTTCATGCACTCCAGCACTGGGGCGGCCAACTACAGAAGTTAGTTGACATCCTAGTGGCAGAGTCATCCTGTCCACTTCATTTTTTAGCACTTATTCTGTGGTAGCCACTCTCTGGGAGGCATTAACACGTGGTACAAAGATCTTTGTGACAATTGCTTTAAGTCCTACATGCTTCTTCTCTTGACATTCTCGTCCATGATTTACCAACCTTGCTACTTCCAGGCCTCTGACTAACCAGCTAAGCAAACTTGCCTCACAGAAACTGTGTATATTCTTATCTTAGTCACTTCTCTCTCCATGCAAAGTGAATGGCCAGGTGCTCTGCCCAAAGCTCTGCCCATTGGGGTAATTTCTTCTTACTGCCCTTTTTCAGGGTCAACCTGATTGGCACTGCAAACCAGCAGCTGTGTATTATCAGCTTGTACTGACATACTGAGCTGCCCATCTGTGAGCCAAGTTCAGTTTTTATTCTTCGTCAGCTGGTATTGGGGAATCTCCCCCATCCCTACCCCTATTAGGTCCCAGCATGAGCTGAGGTAAAGGCATTTGGACAACAGTGGTGAATGACATAGGAATCTGGGCCACAGGGTTGCACAGCTTTCTTGGGTACTCTGAACCTGCTAGTTATACCGCTTTAATTTTATAAGTATTTTTAGGGTTGGTTCTCCGGAAGCAGACCCTAGGAAAAAGTTCGAGGGACAAGATGTTTTTAAAGAATCAACATTTGTGACAGGAAGTAGAAAGAAGCAAGACTGGGGAGAGGAGGAAGTCAAACTTCCATGCAGGTCCACCAAGGTCTCAGCTAACCTGGCTGGGAGCTCTGAAGCAAATGGTATCCACTGGAGTGTCTTGCAGCAGGCTGTAGCAGCCAGGTCTTTGCACCCTTATTTCCCTTAGTCACCAGAGGTGGGCCCTGGAGACAGGGTGACCTTGGGTAGTTGAGGTAGACCCCAAAGGAACAGATAACTGGAAGCTGTTTTCACTTCTTACTGTTGGCTGGCAAGTTTTTTTTTTTTTTTGCTTGTTTGTTTCTGTTTTTGTTTTTTGAGAGGTCTCCATATCTACCTCAGCCAGCATCACCTTATGACACAATGGGATGAGTTTTATAGTGTCATCTGCATGTCCAATGATCAGATGTTCAAATTCCACCTGAGCCCAGCAACAAGCCAGAAACCAATCTGAAATGGCACATAACTCTACATAGCACATAATGCTACAAATGGCATGCCCTTACTCTTGAAGTCTAAGGGTCTGTACCCCTGTTGGGGCTTGTCAGAAATTCTACTTGATGTCTTTCTCTACCAAAGTCACATCTACTGCTAGGGATTTGCTGGTTAACATGGCCCAAGATGTGCTTTTGCCATAGCCTAGACCTTCCATAAAGACATTTATTCATTCAGTCATTCATTCATTGTTGCCTGCCTGCCTGCCTGCCCTGGGACCAAATCAAATCTAGCAGTCTTCTTTATCACCCAATAAATGGTTTGATGTTATTTTCCAAATGCAGAATATACTGCATTAAAATCTCAAATTGGCTTACTAAGTGTTGTGCTTCTTTCTTAATGGTAAGATTTGTGAGGTGGATAACTTGCTCTTTAATTTGAAGAGGATACTTGAACATGATTCAGACCACTGGAGTCTAAAAAAGTTTTTACTGATGAGATAGGCCCTTGAATTTTTGTAATGTTTATTTCTCACTCTCTGGAGCATGTGGATCTTACTATGACACCCACAATACTTGTCACTTCTTTGCTAATCAGGTATGATTTATATGATATCATCAGTATAGTGAATTAAAGGGATGCTCTATAGAATGTCCCAAGTGCCTTCATTGTAACAGGGAACAGGAGAATTATAGCTGGGGGTCAAGACTCTGAATTAATATTGTTGTTTGTGTCATGTGAATGCAAACCATGAGATGACTTGGCCAGGACTTCATATGCCACCTCATCTCCATAATGACACTTTGTATCACCAGATAATCAGTGTGAAGTCAGACCCTGTGTGCAATAGCTCCCCAAAGATCTGGCTATTCTCTTTTTCCATTGTATCATTAACTGAGTGAATTGCTGTTGTCCCTTGGGGGAAGGTTTGGGGAATTACTACCATGTACACTTTCCATGGCAATTTATTATCCTTCCTAATGTAGATCCAGCCTCTTCTTCAGTGAGTGAATTCTGGGTCTGAGAATTGGCTCAGGTTTGGAAATTGCACAAGGATTCATGATTTTGGTTGGACTGACTTCAGCCTTCCACTCATTCATTCATCATCTCCTCTGGTTTTATAAATTGAGGATTATCCTTAGTGGCTGTTCATTTATCTTTCCTCTAGGAACTCTATTTCTCATTTGCCCTCTCTATTGATCTTTGTAAATAAGACCATTCTGTCCCTGCTGTCCATTATGTTAATTATGCTTTTCTTGTGTCTAAGGGTTAAGTGCCACCACTTAGCTTTGCTATTCTGGGATTCTGTCATCCTCACTGCAATAGTGAGTGGAATTCTATAGCAGCACCTCCTATTATCAGCTTTAGCTCCTAGAGGATGGACCAACCTCCAATAAGCTTCCTACATACAAATCTCTAATTTAGAAACTGTTTTCTGAAGACCTGACCTGCACTGGGTTAAACCAAATTAAATTTCTTTACTGCAGTGTTTTGAAATATCTTTTATGTGAAAGTGGAATATGAATTTCCATGAGTAGAATATAAAATTTTGAGTAGATACCCTATTTAACTATTTTGTCAGGTAACCCCTAAACTCCCAAAGTGGCACTTAGTTGAGCCCTCAATGTTGCCAATGTTATAGATGAAAAAGATTGCAAGATATTATTTTAATTTTTAATACTTTAATTATGAACATATTTTCATACATTTATAACACTTATTTCCTTTTCTATAAACTCTTCATCATTTGCTCATTTAAAAAATTGAGTTAGTCTTTTATTGATTTGTAGAAGCTCTGTGTATATTGTGGGAATTAGCTCTTTGCCTAATATTATAGAAAATATTTTTTCTTTCTTTTTCTTCTTTCTTTTTTTAACTGAACTTTATGCCCAATGTGGAGATTGAACTCACGACCCTGAGATCACGAGTCACACGCTCTACTGACTGAGCCAGCCAGGCGCCCAAAAATAATTTTTCTTGATTGTCACTTGACTTTTGAAATTGTTTAAGAGCTTTCTTTTTTCTTTTCTCTTTTTCCCCTTCCTCCTTTTCTCCCTCCTTCCCTCCTTCTCTTCCTCCTTTCTTTCTGTTTTTCCTACTATCTTTTCTTGCCTAAGCTATTGCAACAACAATAGTCTTCCAACAATAATAGCTTGGCTTTCATTCCTATCCCTGTCAGTTTGTTCTCCATACAACAGCCACAATTATTTCTTAAAAGGTACACCTGTGAAAAGTACACTATGGTTTCCAGGACTTCACTGGTTTCTTGTTGCTCTTAGGATTTGATACTAATTGGTTTACAGGGTTTCTCTAATCTGGACTCTTGCCTACACCTGTAGCCCTATTTCCAGCCACGTTCTTTCTTTTCCTCTACCTTGCCAAACCCCTTATCCCTCAGATCCTTTACACATACTGTCAACTGCCCCGCTTCTTGCTCCTACAACTTTCTTGGATAGATAATTTTTTGTTCTTCAGTTCTTAGCTTACATCTCCCTTCTCTAGGGACAGTTTTTTCTATCCCTCAGATTAGGTTTAATTAAGTATCTGTATTTTTTGCTAGAGTCTAATCTCTGTGCTGTAGGGAATTTTCTTTCTTTCTTCTTCTCTCTCCTTTTGTATTCAGAGCACTTAACAAAGGGCCTGGCATGTGGTGGATGCTCAATGAATAATTGTTTAAAAACTACTGGTTGAATGAAGGAATGATTGAGGTTTAAGAAATAGGCAGTAGGAAAATGACTTTAATGCTATGTTGATGAATTTATACTTCAGGCTATAGAAAATGAAGAGCCATTGAACCATTTAATAACAGAGATCAGTTTTATGTTTTATGCTATTCTTCCCTCTCTTCTTACAGAATGCTGGATTTTCAATCAATAACTATTTCTTCAGTATTTTTTTATATATAACCAGGAATCTACCTGGTTACATAGTAGGATATCTGTAATTCCTAAATTAAAATGAAATGCATTCTTTCTTCATTAGTTTTAGGAATTGTTTGTTTATTTTTAAATGTTTATTTATTTTTGAGAGAGAGAGAGAGTGAGAGAGTGAGCAAGTGGGGGGAAGGGTAGAGAGAGAGAGGAGAGAGAGAATCCCAAGCAGGGATTACAGAACCTGATACAGGGCTTGATCCCATGCACCATGAGATCATGACCTGGGCCCAAACCAAGAGTTGGACACCCAACCAACTGAGCTACCCAGGTAACCCTGGGAACTGATTTTAAAGGTAAATCTATTATCTATATATATCTGACTTCTTTTATCTTAAGCAAGACTTTCTCAATCAAAAAAAATTTCAATGGTCTTAGACATATCATGATATTTTTTTGAAATAGGTTAATATCATTGTATTAGGGAATCACATATTTTAATGATAATCATATGCTTAATACTACTTTTGTGAAGGAGGGAAAACACCTCTGTGTCAGGTCTTGAAGAATAAAGGTCCACTTGCCTTATATTTTTTAATCTAGAAACTATTAGATAATGATCTAGTAAACAACATGATAAAAGTAATAATAACAACAGAATAATAATAAACAGAAAAGATATCTCTGTGCTGCTTTGCACATTGGCTCAATAATTTCTGTTTTAATAATGTTAGGACTTATTTTCATTTATGTAATGCCTTTCATATTTGGATTTCTTATCCAAAATTGAGTAATTAATCCTAATACTAAACCCTGAAAGGCAGATAAGAATTATCTTCATTTTACAGATTAAGTCAAACATACCATATTCCACATGATTAATGCTTCAAAATCTCCAATGCCAAATAGTCTATGTTCCTCTGGAAGCATGTGGAAACCCAAATTTACATAGTAATTATGTGTTCAATTGTGCTGAGGAAGCAAGTGGCAGGCCCAGATAATCTTCCAAAAAAGAAAATACTGATAATATACAAAATGGAGGAAAGCAATTTTTTAAAATCCTTGTTGAATGATAATATTATTGTTCATATATACTGATTCCTTCCTCAGAAATCCTCCAAGCCAAAGATAAAAATGAAACAAAACAAAAAACCAAACCCACAAAAACCTTGGTAAATACTGTTTAATGTACAGAATAAATCCAATGGATGGTAACATTTGCATCTTGACAAATGAAAAAGAAACCAGTCTATTTGGAATTAACAATGATGGGCAGATATTTCCTCATCATTTAGTACATAAATACTAGTATTGGGCTGTATTCTGGCTACTATTAATATTCCTTCTGCATGAAGAAAATTTATGTGAGGACAATTTGCATTAAAAAATTATGAAATATTAAGAAGTAATTCCTTAGCCTTACATTGTCGAAGGACTCAATATGTCATTTCTATTTTTGAAACAACACAGCACTTTTTCTTTTCTTTTTTTTTTTTATGGCAGAGAAACAAGTCATAATTGCTAAGTGGAAAAATGAGGAAAATTCTTTCTCTATCTATCTATTTATCTATCTATCATTTCCTCAATACTGTGATCCCCTATGTTCAGAAGAAAGGCCATCCCAGGCAAAAATAGAAAAGGAGGGTGTCTGGCTGATGGTATTTTAGTTCAGTGAGAACAGTTCCTGCAACACTGCGTGCTATTGTGCAGAAGTGCCAGAAACATTACTATTTAGAGATTCGGGGATTTCTATTTCTGATAATATGGCATACCACATATCTGGAGTAACCCTTCTTGTAAAGAAAATCTACAGGTCCTGGATAAAATTTTTAAAAATTAATGCTTAGATGACCTATTTGGAAAATAAGGAAAATTGTTGAAATGGCAAGAAGGCATGAATCAGAAGGGCAAGAGACAGTCAGAATCCCTTTAATGAGCTGTGAAAGAGGTATGGGAGACCAATTATGGGATTCATATAAAGTGGAAGGTTGGGCCACAAAGCTAGATGCTCCACATCTTTAGTGAGTAGACAAGAAAAATCCCTGACTCCTAGAGGGTGATGTATTCATTCTTGCCTGTTTTTGCCTGGGGTCTATGTGAAGCAGGAGAAAATGTGTCCCTTGAGAAGTCTCCATGAGACTGGCCTTCACATAGATTTCTTTGCCAAAATCCATACTATTATGGATTAAGAAACCTTTGGCTGAAACATAAAGTGCTCTCAGGATTTAAACGTTTCTGGGCCCCAGCAAAATCGAAGGCAAATTTCTGGAGGAATTAATTATAAATTCAGGCCTCAATGAAATCTTGCAGATAAAATTCCTATGCATATGAATAGACAATAACAATCTTAGAATATATGTAGAACCATGAGCAAGAACCAGTAAAAATATCAAAGTATAGAATCAGACCACCAAAGACTGTGGATATTGGAATTTATCAGAAGCCAAATGTAGTTTGAATATTTAACATTTTTAAAGAAGATGCAGGACACGATCAAAAGTACCATAAAGGATGATAGTCTAACAAAAATAAGCAATTAGATTTATTTATTTATTTTTAATTGGTTATTTATTTTTGAGAGAGAGAGAGTGTGTGAGCTGGGGAGGGGCAGAGAGAGAGGGGACAGAGGATCTGAAGTGGTCTCTGTGCTGAGAGCAGAGAGCCCAATGTCAGGCTCAAACTCATGAACCATGAGATCATGGCCTGAGCTGAAATCAGATGATCAACCGACTGAGCCACCCAGGTGCCCCAATAAGCAATTAGATTTACAAGAAGAACAAGAAGGACTCTGGAATGAAATATGTAATAATTTGTGAGAAACTCAAAGGATTGTTTACACAGCAGATTTGGGATGATGAATGATAAAAGAAATAATGAACTGTAACATGCTCTGAACCATAGTGGGGTACAGCTGGAAACTATGAAAGAGATATATATGGCATGTAAGATAGAGAGGGCATAACATACATCTAGTTGGAGTTCCAGAGAGAGACTAGAGAAAATGAGGGAGAGACAATATTTGGAAAAAAAATAATAGGATTATCCAAAAATGGTGAAGGGTATGAAACTCAAATTTTGGAGACCCAGTGGATCCCTAGAAGAATCTTTAAAAATAAATCCACATGGAGATGTATTTGGGTGAAACTGCAAAACTTCAAAAAAAGGGAAGATCTTAACAGCTGCGTGATAAGTACTTACAATTAATTTCTACATAGCAACAATAGGAAGCAGAAGATGTAATGAAACTTTTAAGGGGCAGAGATAAAATTATTGCTAGCTTTGAATTCTGTGCCACGTAAAACTCTCTTCCAAGAACAGTTGCACAACAGTTGGAAAATGAGTTCCACTGTTCCAAGTGGGTCTTGAAAGATCTAAGGAGGAAAGGAGAACAAATAAAATGGTAAACATGTAGATAAGTCTAAAAAAAATTCAGTATGTTAAATATTAATAATGCTATCTAATTTGTGGGGTTAAAAGATGAAGGTGAATTAAAATACTGGAAAACAGTAGCTTTCAAGATAAAAGGGTGTGGCCTGATTTAAAGTATTCACATTCTTTATAATAATTGAGGAGAAGGGAAAACAGTTATATTGTCTGACATTAAGATAAATATACATTTTGCATTTTAGGTGAGTCACTAAAGTAAGAGAAGTAGAACATAATATTGACAATATATTCAAAGAAGAAATAGGAAATAAAAGATTTATGTAAATTAGTTTCAGCTTTTTTTTTTTTTTAGAGAGTGTGAGTTGGGGAGAAGGGTAGAGGGAGAGAGAGAGATGGGAGAGAGAGAGGGAGGGAGAATCTCAAGCAGGCTCCACACTGAGCATGAAGCCTGATGCGGGGCTTGATCCTATAACCCTGGGATCATGACCTGAGCTGAAATCAAAAGTCAGACCTTAACTGACTCTGCCACCAAGGTGCTCCTAGTTTCAGCTTTTTAAGCTGTCAGTATACACTGGAGAAGTTTGTGCTATCTGTTCTTCACATCTCTTTCTCTTTTGCTATCTTTTCCTCTCTCCTTTCCTTTTTTCTTTTTTGAATCATTCTTGGGCACCTGATGTATAATAGAACTTATGTAGATGCTATGGATTCAGAGACAGATAAGACAAAGTTTATGTTGGTAAGTAGTTCAAAGACCATCTACTCTTTTCCATCCTTGAAGGATTGAAAATTTGGATGAGACAAAGAAGGGATAATTTTGATCCGTAGGAATATGAATGGAGCTTCACAGAGGACAACTGTGAGAAACTGGAGAAAATTAGGAGGGCACTAGACACTGAGCTACTAACATAGTTCTGAGTTGCACAGGTGACATAGGCAGTTTTCTTTGACTTGGAAACCACATTTGATCATTTAATGCAGCTTTGATATTTTCCTTAAAAAAAGTGATCAAGTTGAAAAAATGAAAAACTAAGTACCAACTCTCTGCAGATGTTGATTTTTCCTTTCCCAACATTTATGGAATACTTATGTGCTGAGTGCTTTACATTCATTCAACTATTTCATTCTCTCAAGTGACATATTAGGTCTATACTGTTATCTCTATTTTAAATATGGGGAAAACCTGGGTGAACTGGGCAAAGTGACTTGCACAAGAATGTAGATGGTAAGTGAATAGAAAGGGATCCATGTTTAAAAAGTTGAGGATACACAGGATTGAAGAACGTTTAGCATACAACTTTCTTGATGTGTTTTCCAGATATCTTATGTATTCCTAAAAGGGGGATTCAGTACACAACATTTCCTAAACTTGTGAAATTGGCGTGTTTGACCAGCATAACTTGTGGTCTGCAAAACAAATGCATCTCTCTAAATATTTTTCAGGATTTTTAGAAATCCTGGATGAAAACTCGCCAATGTCAAATTTTCTGATCACTTAGTAATAAAATCTTTGATTTACTTTAAGTTGGAAACGTCTTAGGTCAGCAATTAAATATTGTTCTCTCTCCCAGTTGTGGCTAGTCGCAGGGTGGCATTTCTCTCTAGCTAGCTACTCCCTCAGTAGGAGCAGAAGGAGGGAGGGAGGGAAAAGGAGACAGAAAGTTCTTAATTTGCCTTGCTATAGCATGGCTTTATGCTTTGCGCGTCTGGCAGATGTCTAATGCTGGATCTTTCTCTCCTGGGTATTTTGGAAGCTTCCCTATGTCTTTTCTGACAGAGACAGTGATGCTCTATTTTTCCTGCTGCAGCTTCCCTCTCAGCTTTGTTTTTTTGGTTATCTGCTCCATACAGAGCCTCTCTTTTGAGCCCTCTCACTCTTCCAAAGTGGTCCTCTTGCCAAATGTAAATAGCTGCAAGCCATTTTTTTTTCAGGTGTCCCACCTCTGGAATATATCTATATCTTGGAATACATGTATATATCCTTTGGCCTGATACATTTGTATTTTTGAGGCCAAGCCAAGGTGGCCACTGCTCCTCCCTTTTTCCTGCCTATGGGAGCCGACTATGATTTCTTATTTATTGGCTTTCTTAGGTGGGAGTAAGCTTCTATTTCACTTTGTGTGCCCAACTACAGTGGTCATATATTATCCTAACTAGAACTTAAAGACCCTTTCCTAGATTTGAAATGAGGGGGCAAGCACCTCTCCATCCTCCTTAGTACTCTTTGGTGATGGGGGGAGTGGACTTATAGAATTTTAAGGGTCCTTTTAACTAAATTCTTCTTACAAATCACCTCTTATTCTGTTTCATTGAATCTAAGAGATTGTCTATATTAGTTATCTATAGCTGTATAACAAATGATTCCCCAATTTAGCAATTTAAATCAACAAACATTTATTATCTCACACTGTTTCTGAGGGTTAGGAATCCTGGATCAACATAAAGTTATTTTGGCTAGGGTCTTTCTTGAGGTGGTAGTCAGTGTATTGGCTAGCCTACCATCACTTGATGCTTTGACCAGGGCTAGAAGACTTGCTTCCAAGATGGCTAACTCATGAGGTTGTTGGCAAGAGGCTTCATTTCCTACCTGACTGTTAACAAAAGGACTCAGTTCTACACCATGTGAGATATCCACAGAATTGTTCTGACTTCTCCCAAAGCCCAAAGTGAGTGGAGAGAGAGAGAGAGAGAGAGAGACAGAGAGAGAGACAGAGAGACAGACACCAAGACAAAACAGCAATATCTTTTATAACCTTATTTTGGACATCACATACTATAACTTCTGACATGGTCTTTTGGTTACATGACCCATGCCTGGTGCATTGTGGGAGAGGACTACCTAGGCTGCAAATGCCAGGAGGTGGGGTCATTGGGAGCCATCTTGGATGCTGGCTACCACACAATTTATTGTAAATGAACCATTTATTTTATATACCACTAAGAAAGAAAACAAATTTTGACAATTATGATATGCCATCAAGTGTAAGACATAGCTAACTTCAGAAATGTTAAAATGTGAAAGAGATAAGTCTTAAAAAATTGATGACATGCAAACTATCTCCCGTGTGGGTGAAGATATTTTAAAATCATAACATTGATTCTCGATTATTTTTATTGAAAACTTCACCTTTTGGTCTAGAATATTGTTGTAGATTTTTTGATCTATTGTATCTTGGGCATTTCAAATGAAAGCACCAGTTTTTCCATACTCCCTCCCCACCTCTACCTTTTTGCTTAAACCATTCTCATGCACTACTTTCTGCTGATGCTTTTGGGGACTATTCTAGTTTGAATGCTAGTTAGTTCTCTCTGCTTGTTTCTGTGGTTTAAATCCATTTATTATTAGATATTAACAGAGTATCAACATTGAGCAGGACATCATACAGATTACAGGAGGACACAGATACTCTAAGTGGCTTTGTAATCTCATAGAGAGGATAAGTTACAGCAAACATTATGAAAATATCTACTCCACTGGATAGTGGAGAACATTTTTGACTTAAAATGATTTGGTAAACTAGTTCAAATATTTAAATTACATCTCTGAAGTTCTGATGAACTATGCAATTTTTAGCACAACTTATTTATAAGTGTTTACTTAAGTAAATTCAGGTTAATGATTGTGGCTGTTTTAGTGTTATCCATCAATATAATTCGATACTTTAAAACCATAACAATATTCAAATAAATTTACATTTATATATTTACATTTTTCAAATTTTAGAATGATTTGTAGGGAAGCTTGTGTGTATAATAGAAAGCATGAACTCTGAAGTCAGGCAAAGCTAGGGTGAATGTTATTTCCACTCATTACTAGTGATGTTATTGAGCACAATGTTAGCCTCTTTGAGCTTCAGCTACCTTTTCTGTAAAATGAGAATAATGTTACCTTTTTACTAAGAAGTAGTGAAGATTAAAATAGTTTATACACAGCCCTAGCCTATTGCCCAGCACACAGTGGCCCTCAACAAAAAGTAGTTATTATTATTATTTTCCAAGAGGCAGTACAGGATTTGATGTATTGTTCTGGCTTCATATCTGTCTGAAACTATAGGAACACTGAAAGAGAAATTGGGAATTTGGATGTTTGAGCCAAGTTCACACTCTGCCTGTACTTTTATTCTGAAAAGGACTTAAAAATCCAATGTATAGTGTCAGACCAATTATTCTGAATATAAATGCTTTAGTAAAGATCATAATAAAAATTACATTTATAGACAAGGGGATATAAATATATTACACTTAAAAAGGGAAGTTTTAACATTGTTCTTGTATTTGTCTAAATATTACAGATGGCATACTTGACAGTAATATAGTATACCATAAATAGAAATAATGAAAATGTTGGAAATAATCATAATTAATTTAGTCCTTAGATTAAACAATAGAGGCAAAGATGCTGAAAAGGAAAGGGGAGGCCAAAGCATTGAAAGGGAAAGGAATACAGAGACTTTTTGAAACAAACATTTGAAATGTAGCAGTCTTTAGTATGGCTTAATTTAGACTGAATCTAGAAAAAAATCTTAATTTATTTGTGACATATTTAAGATATAGCTGTCTCTGAGAGCTGTAAAAGAAAAAATTCAAGTGGAGAAAGAAACCATAGGTTAATCAGAGTCCTTAAGTCATTAAAACTGGATGGTTTGAAGAAGGATCTTAGAAAAACTGAAATCTCCAACAGATAAAATGGATGTGTTTTTAGGAGTCTAGTGAAAATAATAAAGTCTGAATTTCTTTTTACTTGGGAGCAATACTTGGAGTCATTATAGTATGCATATATATACTATAGACATATATACTATATATATTATAGTATATACATATATATTTATTTTCATTATATGATGTATATATTTAAACATTTTAAAATAAGCTAAACTAATACATGCAGCTTCCAGTGGAGACATTTTAAAATGTGAAATAATTCTGAAACTAATAGTCATTTTGTTTTAAGACTAATGCTCTATTATCTACTGTTAAACTAGCAAGCAATATTTGGGGAAATTAAAGTCTATTAGAAAGAAGAGGGGATTCATCATTTCTTAATCTTGTTCACCTCTTCACTGTTTTCGTTGCCTCTAAGTACCGGTTTTTTTCTTTCCTTGACTTTCACTATCTATATACCTTCTTGCCTCTTTCCCTCCTTTATTTCCTTGCTAGTACTTCTTTCACCTGGCCCTGAGTGTAGGCTCAGCCCCTGACATTCTGTTGTTTCCTCACAAAAGTCTTTCCTTAGGAGGCTCATTGAGATGCTCCTTAAATCTTCCACTGTGGCCGTGACATTTTCCCCTGACACTTATTTCCCCACCTCTATCTGCCAGCAGGACATATTTCTTATGGTCAATTATGTTTGAATTATCTAAGTCACCTTTACCTTTTCTCTCTTCTTTGTCTCCCACATCAAATTATTCACAATTCCTTTTTTTCTGATTCACCCTCAGAGTAGCAAGACTCCAAAGCTCTGGACTCAGGCTGGTTTCTTAAATATGAAGGTAGGATGGACTGGTGGAGGTGGCCAAGCAGAACTTAATAGGCAGCTTCCTATGGTGAGCCCAGATTGAGATCAGGCAGCCACTCCAACTAGGACTCCTTCACAAAGGTGCTGGACAGAGAGAATCTCAGTTGAAGCAAAATGATGGAAACAAGGGATGTATGACTTGAGGAAATGGGTCTGAGGATGGGAAGTCTGGTGGAATTTCATGAGCTGTAGCATATCATCAAAGATATTTGCATAAGGTGTCTTCAGCCTTATAAAGGGGAAGATCTCTCAGAGGCACTTCCTTTATATGAATATTCCAACAGTCTCCTAATTGGTTTGTAGATCTTTCAAGTCTTTACCTTTTCAGTATACTTTGTATACTACTTTTAGGTTACTTTCCCTAAAACAATGTCTTTACCCATGCCACTTCCCTGCTCAAAATTATATTGACTCTCTTTTTTCCCATAGGATAAAATGCTTGCCTGGCAATGAAAACCTCCCAAACCTATACTCACTACTTAATTATATGGGACCCTCATTCCAGGAAAACCAAGATACTCAGTACTCACACTAGAGTACGGGTGAAGCCCCACACCATTCTCACACTCTCCCTGTATTATTCCCCTTCACAAAAAATAATATTCAAAGTTTTCTTTGTGATGTAAGGTTTCCAGGTTTTCTCTCTTTTTTCTTTCTTTCTTCTTCTTCTTTTTTTTGGTAGAGACAGAAACATTTTTATTATTTAATAAGCATTAGACCAGAATGTGATGTGCATCACAAGCAATATGCTCAGACATTGCAAAACAAAACAAAACAAATCTCCTTTACCCCTGCCATGTAGCCAAGCAGATACAACCCATTAAATGCATATTTTCTAGATAAACAATAACTAGTCTTCAAGAGGACTTGGTAGTGCCATTTGTCACACATAGTTCACCCTAACTGCATCTGATAATTGGGATGACTCTCTCTTAGTTTGTTGGTTTCATCCGGAGGAAAAACAAACTTCTCATATCTTCATAACAAGAGGGAGTTTTGTAAATTGGACCAAGGTGCCCACTGAGGTTGTTTTCCTATCCTCATAGGAACTGGGAGTTAGAGAAGTGATCTCTTTTGATGTTTATATTTCAAAAAGATGGCTCTCAGGTTCTTGAAAAAGAACCTAGGTCATAAAGCTGAAAAAAAGAAAAAAGAAAGGGCCGGCTGACAAGAAAAAAACCTATCTAGTTGTGAAAGGGATACCTTTTAAAGAGATGAGAAAGGACTCACAAGTTTTCTAAGGTAAATACTCTGAGGAAATAGAAGGAGAGGGATCTCTTGACCTATGTTTCACATGGAGAATTAAACCCGTTATTATTAATTTGTATTTGGCACACTCGGAAAAACACAATGTGACTGTGTTTTCAGAGCACACAGCAACACAGCCCGGAAACACACACATTTCAGGATGTGTGATACTGATACTTTTCAGCACAGCCTGGGGACATCTCAGATATACCCTGAAGATACAGTGTGACTGGTGTGGGATGCTGTCATCATGTCAGATGTGCCAGGTGCAAGGCCTCCAGATTTTCTAGGCTGTGTTGAAAATTATCTGTACCTTCTATAATCGACCACCCAACTGCCATAACCATTAGCAAGGACATCTGCTGTCCATACTAAAGCCACTGCCACTATTTGTTGAGTTTTATTTTATGCCAAGGAGTTTACATACATTCACTGGTTTGACTTCTTAGTCAATACTTACTTTTTATTACTTACCAACATTTTATTAATAAAAGCTAAGTATCCTATCTGAACTCATTCTATCAGTTAAACTAAGATCTGCTTGATCCCAGACACCTTACTCTTTCCTTTTATGCCTTAATTCCTTTGTCATCTAAATCCGCTGGTTGATTTGTTGTTTATTGCATATGCATATGTGTTCTGTGTTTAGCTTCTGGATGTTTAGCTTCTAAGATAGAGGCCTTGCCTAAGATTCTTTATATCCTCAGAGTATAAATATAGTGTCATATGCATAACAGATGCTCAGTCATTATTCACCGCATTATGTTGATGCTCTGGTATTTTAAGAATGGAAAGGCAACTGAAGGTGGGCTATTTAAATTATTTTGTTCCACTTGAATTTTTTTTATAGAAATAATTATCTGATAATAATTAGGAACATTCTTAGAATGTCACTATCCTAGAATACCTTTTCTTTTCACAGTTGCTTCTGTAAGTAATATGCATTGTACACTAAGCTGTTTCGACTTCATTGTGATACTGATATACTGTGAGGGGAATATAACTGCTATATTCATTTTAGTTCTATGTTTTTCTGAAGTGTGGGTCTAGAAAGAGAGTATTGATGTCTGCCAGAGGAAAAGAGTGAAGCTAATGAGAAAATAAGCGTTAGTTTTCAACCTTCACAAAGCGCATTAGCAAATAAAAACAAAGGCTTGGTAAAAGACTTAAAATTCATTAAAAAATAACTCTTATGCTTTTCTTAATGTGTTTTGCTTCCTGATGTAATGCCTATTTGCTAGGATTTTCCAATTTTCATTATCTTAACAGGCTGTTCTCATTTTGATAACAGTCCCAGTTGAGTTTCATATACCCTCCTGTGTATCATATACCCTTAAAACTTTTCATGTTTATGTTTATAAGCTTGCCAGTCTGCTTTGAAATTTACTTTAGTGAGTGTAAAAATATGCCACCTTGAAGTACACTAAAGATAATTATGTCTTTGTTGGGTTACTGACAGTGCCAATGATGTTAATATATGTAATGTTTAAAATTGTGTAATATTTACTTCTCAAAAGACAAATAAGTTATTCTGATTCTTATGCTATTCTCATAGGCATATTAATAACATTATATATAGCCATTTTTTCTCATTTCAATATTTAAGTCCTTAGTGTCAATGCAATGAAAGGACCAGAAAGATGTCACTATCTCAAAGCAAATAAGAAACTAGCTAATAATACATGTAAAGCACTTGGCGTACAGTGGAACTCACAGCTGGTGGCAGTGATAGTTGTAGTTATTGTGGGTGTCCTTACTGATGGCCATGTCAGTTAAGTGGTAGGCAAAATTGAATATATTGTCAGTAAAAGATTCAAGTATTTAGAAGAATCTCTTTCCAGCCTATGCCCTCAAATTTAACATTAGAGGATCATTCCCATGTGTTAGGCATTTTCTTCTATTTCTCTCTTCTTTAAAAAATGCAAGTACTCTTAGGAATGTAATATATTCAGCATAGTACACGTCATTCACCCAGTTAAAGTTCATGAAATACCTGTATGCTGCAGGACCATGTACCTGTGAACAAGATGGATAAGGCTCTCGCTCTCGAGGGCTGAAATGTCAGAGGCAGATGGCCAATAAATACTCAAAATAAATGCACAAAATAATTAACAGATGTATGAAGCTATCAGGGACGTAGATTACAGGGTGCTAGGATAGATAATCCAGTGGAGCTGGTGAGTGGGGAGGACTACTTTAAGTACGAAAGTTCCTCTCTGAGGAACTGGGAAATCATGGGAAAAGCCTTGAAGTTGGCCACAGAGAGGAGAGTAAACCCGGGGTATGGTGAGCATGGGGCTGAGAGGTACGTGATGGGGCTGCAGAGGAGGGCAACCCGACTCTGTAGAGACTTGTATGTCATGGTATGGAATCTGGGCTTTATTCTAAGAGCAAATGGAAAGCCCCTGAAAGAATTTTGTCAGAGGGCTGGAACGATATTGTTGGCTTTGAAAAGCTTGCTCTAACTGTGGTGGAGACAATATTTACAGCTAGTTAGTGGTGGGCAAAGATTGACTGGCAGGCCCTTTCTTCTTGAGCTATACTCAATTTCCTTTCCTTGGTGCTCTGTATCTCCTTTGCGTGGAGCAGGATCATTCCTCCCTGAACAACCCATTGTCCAGATGGCTAACTTCTATTTCTTTTTTACTTTTATTTTTTTTTAATTAACATGTTTATTTTGAGAGAGAGAGAGAGAGAGAGAGAGCGAGTGCAAGCAGGGGGAGGGTCAGAGAGGGAGGACAGAGAGAATCCCAAGTAGGATCTGTGCTGTCAGCATGGAGCTCAAACAGGTGCTTGATCTCACAAACTGTGAGATCATGACCTGAGCCAAAATGAAAAGTTGGATGCTTAACCCACTGAGGCACCCAGGCACCCTATTGCTTTTTTAGATATAAGCTCAAACACAACTTCCTCCATGAATAGAATGACCAAATAATTATCATCATCATGAGATATTTTGAGGGACACTATTAAAAACAATCTTGGGAAAATATGTGTAAAATGGACTATCCCAAAGAAACAGGGTTGGTTTTTCTTATGTCTTCACAGCATTCTGTACTCCTATTCTTGGATGTAGTATACTTAATAGTTAAGGCCATGGGCCCTGAAGTCAGGCCACCAGAATTAAAATCTTAGCTCTGTCTCCTCCTCATTTTGAGATGTGTGCTTTGGTCAACTTACACAAACTCTGCTTTATTGTCTTCACTTGTGAAATGTGGGTAATGATGGTGTTTCTTTAATGATTATTTTATTATGGACAAAAAAATTAATAATACATGCAAAATACTTAGCACAGAACCTGGCACATACTTAGGAATCATTAAATATTAACCATTATTGTTCTTTTCAAATAGGACTACAATTATGTTTATAGGTCTCTCTCCCCTGATAGACTATGAACTCCTTAGGGCAAGGACCATGTATTATTTATTTACCTTTGTATTCTTAGTTTACAGCATGGTGTCTAGGATACAGTGAGTTTAAAAAAAATGACTAAAAATGCAGAAATAATGAAAGGCAACTTAAGAGATTTTTAAGTTTCTCTTCACTTTTTACACATGAAAGAATAAGGTTTAAGTGTATTTCTTTTTTTATGTTTATTTATTTTTGAGAGAAAGAGAGAGAGAGAGACAAAGGAAAGGGGAGACAGAATTCCAAGCATGCTTGGTGTTGTCAGTGTAGAACCTGACGTGGACCTCAAACCCACAAACTATGAGATCATGACCTGAGCCAAAATCAAGAGTAGGACACTCAACCAACTGAGCCACTCAGGTACCCTTTAAGTGTGTTTCTTGAGTCACAGAGAGCAAGGATTAGAATCTAGTTCTCCATTGCCTGGTTATTATGCACAGACATCTAATTTAATCATAGTGAGAATAAATAGAATATATCTATACACTATCAGGTAAATATTGAAGTAATTAGAAGAGTCTGTTTCTCAAAAACCTGGAATAACTACAAATGTTTATTCAGTTACTACTTAGAAGCGCTAATATTTTTAGATAAAATTAAATAGCAACTTTTTGGGGGGCTAAATTCCATTTTGCTTATAAGGCTAAAATTTCAATCACACACAGAGCTAAAAATAAAACATTATTTCAAGAATTGCTCAAAATGTAATCATGATTTAGGTAAGACAAGATGAATAAGTCAGAAAAAGCTTGTCCTCTTACCCATTTCTCTTTAAACCTAAGCAATTTAAAATATTTTTAAGATAATTAATAATTTATTGCTATTAAACATAAGAAAAGAATGTGAGAAAAAGCACACTACCCACTAATCTAGAACATATGAATCAGGTACTTGATACTGTTGTCACTGTAGCAGGAAACAAAAAAGAGCAGTAGAACTTGATGAAATGACCCAGAAAATGGGAACTCCTAATGCACATTTGAGTAAGTCACATGTATACACACACATACACATGTGTATGCATTAAATTACTTCATCCAAAAATAGATTTTGTATACTTAAAAACTAGAATTTTTAGACAGTTACCTTAATATAATTTTTCATTAGTCCTTTAGGACACCATTGTTCCCTGGATTTGTGGATTAATGATGGGGCCATAATAGTTAATACAAAAAAGTTTTAACAATAAGAGAATTAGTTCCACAATAATCCCAAATAAATATTTAGTTTCACATCTGATTCATTTCTCAGTAAGCTCTCGTTTGCTATTGTATTCCAGTATTTAGAAAACTGGACTGAGAGCTGTCCTTACAAGTAAGTGAAGCAGGTGTCAGCATGGGACAGCCATTTGTTGCTCAAATCTACCCAACTCCTTGTGTCTCAAGTGAATTGCTGCCTCTTATCAAACATTTATGATGTGTTTACTGTAATCCCCTTTATGACTCATATTTCTTTATAGCCTCTAAACTTTTTATCAAAAGAAACCAGGCCTTAGTTTTTGTTTATCCTAGTGCAGAACTTGGCACATATTTACTGACATTCAGAATATTGGTGATGGAATGAGTGAGTGAGGACAATTCTATTGGTAGACACAGTGATGACTAAGATACAGTTAGATATTCTTCCTTGGGTCCTTTGATATTTGTTTTCAAGACCTTTTATAACAATGACAATTTATTGTCATGGATATTAGCTGATGCCACTGAGCAAAAGAGATTTCTAGAAAAGGTCGTAAGAGAAAATAAGCCAGAAGTTGGAACACAGGTGTTTTGAAGCCTTATGTTTTTTTTCTCTAATCTCAATGAATACTTTTTTATGAAATGTTATTTCATTTTCATTACAAAATCACTCATCAAAACTGGTGAATTTTGAAATTTAAGTAAAATATATACAGAAAACAAATACCAAGTGATTATTAAAGCAACTCAATTTTATTACTCATGAATATATTAAATTTTATGGAAATGAGTTGATTTAAAATGTGATCTCCTCTAACACTGATGGTATATTCATTTGATCTGAGTCCTACAGTGTAATTATGGAGGATCACATTGTATGATAAATTACTATATATACAATTTTTGTGTTCATAAGTGTATGTGTTGTAGAGATCCATTGTTAAATAAGAATGAGCAGTAATATTTTGCATATGGTATTTAATTTGCAGAGTTGATGTTTCAATTATTTTACCACCCTCAAAGGAAGGAAGGAAAGCAAAAGCAGGAAAATTGATAAAAACACAGAGATGTGATAAAGAAATACTTTTTCGTTTAGAAAATGACACATTTTTGTAGTCAAGGCTATTCTTCAAAGCCAGCAGAAGAGATATATTTTCAAATTTGTGAAAGGAAAATCCTAGGTGGATCCTTGAAAATATTCTGCCATTACTGTTTTGTAATAAATAAGTTTAATTGATCTAGCCTTTAAGAAAGATTGTTAAAAAACAAAAGGAGGAGCATTTATATTAAAATCTGCAGTTGCTTATTTTAGCTTATAATTGATTAGGTCTTCTTGATGAGTTTCAAGTTACTGTTTTGGTACATTTTACAGCAAATGATTTTACCAAAAGTCTAATAATCTCTTATTTTAGTTATAATTTCTCTCTGATGTCTGAAAATAGAATACTTTTTATGACATTGGATAGAAGTATACAATATGTTTGAAGAGAAAACACATTTTAGATGGTGATTTAGAAATGGCAAACACCACACATTAAGAAAAATAACTCCAGATTAAAAAAAATCATTTCTTTCCCTAGCTATCCACTCTCAATTTGCTGTTAAATCAAGTTTTTCAACAGTGTTTATTGATTACTGTATGCCTTTAATGTTCATACTATTAATCATAATTTCCAACATTTATTGAGTGTATGCTGTGTGTAGATTACTGTACTAAAGGGAGTTAGTAGTTTGAAATGATTAATAGTGTGTTTATTTGCAGTAGAGTCAGGCTCTGCTATGTGCTGTTTGGGGCTTGACGTTTCGTTGAGGTAAGTGATAGTATGTTTAGAGAAAAAGGTTCATTCAAGGTCATCTGAAACAAGGGAATAGCTTTGGAATGAAGAAAATTTCTATATTTTAGGCCAAATCTTGGGAAAGATATGTTATGTATTTTCTCTATAATTTTTCACTTCACTTCTCAAGTCCCTATAATATACCATACATACATATGTAGAGTTTATATGGGTGAAAGATTAATAAAACATAGCATCCATATGCAAAATGTATTTATTACTTATCTTCAGTTGGGATAATTCATACTCTACAGTATGAAGGATGTTTTCATTTCCCTAAGAGAGTAAGAACTTTTAGGCTAAGACCCCAAATAAGGCAAATCTTTTTTTTTTTTTTAAGTTTATTTTTGAGAGAGAGAGAGAGAGAGAGAGAGCGAGCGAGCATGAGCGGGGGAGGGGGAGAGAGAGAGAGAGAGAGAGAGAGAGAGAGAGAGAGAGAGAGAATCCGAAACAGACTCCAGGCTTTGAGCTGTCAGCATAGAGCCTGATGTGGGGATTGAACCCATGAACCACAAGATCATGACCTGAGTCGAAGTTGGCGCCCCTCCCTTTTTAAAATTTTATTTTATTAAAATTTTTTTCTTAATGTTGTTTCCATAATTTGGCTATTGTTGATAAAGTTGCTATAAACCTTGGGGTGCACGTATCCCTTCAAATTAGTATTTTTGTATTCTTCAGGTAACTACCTAGTAGTGCGATGCAGTCTCTTCAACAAGTAGTGTTGAGAAAACTGGAAAGCAACATGCAAAAGAATGAAACTGGATCACCTTCTTATACCATACACAAAAGTATATTCAAAATGGATTAAAGAGCTAAATATGAGACAGGAAACCATTTAAATCCTAAGGAGAACATAGGCTGTAATCTCTTTGACATCGGCCATAGGAACTTTCTATTAGATACGTCTCTGGAGGCAAGGGAAACAAAAGCAAAAATAAACTATTGGGACTTCATCAAAATAAAAAGCTTCTACACAGCAAAGGTAACAATCAACAAAACTAAAAGGCAACTACAGAATGGGAGAAGATATTTACAAATGACATATCTGATAAAGGGTTAGTATCCAAAATATATAAAGAATTTAGAAAACTCAACATCCTCATCACTCCCAGATACATATGGTTCTAATTGTCGAAAGAGAAAGAATGCAGAAACTGAGACCTATTAAGAGGTCTACTATATCAGTTATCTAGGTTTAGGGAAAAATCAGCACAGACTGGCCAAAATAATAAGGAACTTATTTCAAAATGGGGAAATCCAGCAGTAATATGGATGTCAGGCATAGTTTGATCAGGACACTGATTCATAAAATTATTTTGGTTCTTCCCTACTCTGTGTGTCTGCTTGTTCCTCAGATTGCTTTTTTCATGATAGTAAAATGGCAGCAACAATTCCAGTTATTACACTTGCACATCACATATTTCAGAGAAGTAGAGATTATCTGTATATTAGAATTTCCAGTTTAAGTCCTGAGATTTTCCCTGATTGTATTAGCCTAGATCACATACTCATGAATGAACTGATAATAGTGCACAGAGGGTGGAATGCAGTGATTGGTTTGGACTAGGTTCTGTACTCCATTCCTGGGTTTAGTGGTAAAGCCAGCTTTTTTAGAACCACATGGGTGTACATCATGGATGCGGGGTAGGATGGTTGTTAGAATGATAAATGGACTGTCCATTACATTCATAAAGACTCGTTTTTAGTGGACCTGAACAAAAATTAAAAAAAAAAAAAAAAGAGAGAGATTCCTTGTGGAGAAATCATGTTCATTCAGGCCTAAAATTATGGCCAGATTTTTCTTTTTTTTTTAAAAATTTTTTTTAATGTTTATTTATTTTTGAGACAGAGAGAGACAGAGCATGAATGGGGGAGGGTCAGAGAGAGAGGGAGACACAGAATCTGAAACAGGCTCCAGGCTCTGAGCTGTCAGCACAGAGCCCGACGCGGAGCTTGAACTCATGAATGGCGAGATCATGACCTGAGCCGAAGTCGGACGCTTAACCGACTGAGCCACCCAGGTGCCCCCAGATTTTTTAAAAAATACACACTTAATTGCAGTTGTCTCTTACCCAATTCTTAAAATAAGCCACACAAATGGTTTTAGTGTCTTTCTTTCTTTCTTTCTTTCTTTCTTTCTTTCTTTCTTTCTCTTACAAATTTAATAAAAATTGAGAGCCCATTATGTGTTCAGACCTTGGAATTCAGAGATCAAAGAGCTCCCTCATCTAACGAGGGGAGCAGGCAGGCAATTGTAATTCAATATGGTAAATGTAATCAGACAGCAAAATATAGTGGTTAGTGTCATGGACTCTGCTGGCAGACTGGCTGGGCTCAATTCCCAGCATTGCCTTTTACCCAGCAGAAGACATTTGTAGACCAAATCTATGAACCTGTCCACTCTGCCCTCACTGTTTTCCTTTCTGTGACTCTAGGGAAGTCTACTTCCTCCCATCCTCCATGTGTACTTTTGGTCACATTTTCTTGCCCATCTTCTCAGGAACATTTGCTTTCTAAAGCTTCGTTTCTTTTCAACAAAGTAGGGATAATAATATTGCTTTTCATATAGAGATGCCCTACATGTGAAGCGTAATAATGCCTAAAAGAGTTTAATATAAATTCTGGAAAATAAGGAGTACTAAACAAATAGTAGCTATTAACTACTTATGGTAGAGCTGTGTTCGGTGTTCAGTGAAAGTGCAGCGATCTGGAATCCAATCTAGTCTTTTGTTCCTACTTCACCTGATTGATTCACACTTGTATCTGAAGATTTACCTCAGACTCACCTCCTATTCTGGGTTGGGGTAGATGACCTTCCAGTGTACTCCAGTAGCACGGGAATAGCATCATTGTACAGAGTACCTATCACAGAGGTTTGTATCTTCTTGCTTACTTCTCTTTTTTTTCTGAGTAGATTGTAAGCTAGTGATTCTAAGACTTAACTTGCAGCAGAATGGCTAGACTCATTTTCAGAATGTCTGATTCAGTCGGTCTGGGGTAGGGCCAGAGAGCTTGTGTTTCTTACTAGTTCCAGGTGAAGCCAAGGCTGCTTGTTCAGAGACCACATTTTGAGAACTACTACTACTGCTTCTGGAGTGCTTACCCAACTGGACTCACCACAGTGAAAGGCCAAGTGGCTCTGCTGGCCTCCTTGTTGCCAGCACGGTCATGTTCCATATACAGTTCTCCCCTTAACCCTTATTCTTCTTAAATGTCCAGTTCTCATATGCTATCCTGCTCTTCCTATAGGATAGCCTTATGTTAATCATTTGCGTCTCTGTGAAATTATAGCAGGCAGTGCTGCCAGAAGGAAAACCCATACCCTTAAACATTCTCCAAGTTGAAAAAGAAAAAGAAAATCTTTTTTGAACATCTTCTGGTTTCTTTATTTGCCTAAATTCTTTCCAGCCATAGGCATTGATTATTCTGCTCAGGTGATTGAAGCTTTGCATTTTTGTTTTTTTTTTAACCTCCCTATTTCTTCTATTTTTTCAGTTACAAAGTATCACATGGATGTGAGTTATTGGGGTGGTTGGAAGAAGAAGATGATGATGATGAATGCTAACATTTGTCATTCCACCTATTGGGCTAAAAGAATTAACTCATTCAATTCTCATAACACACCTATGAATAGAGATTCCAATATTTGCTTGTTACAGATGAGGAAACAGACACTTGCCTGAAGTCACACAGCTGAAAACCCAATACTCTACCAGCTAAGGATGTGTTACTAGTACAATAGCATGATCAGGTTTGATCATATGTGCCCACATATTCTGTGGCTCTAGGTGTTGTTAGGATGGTAAATACCTATAATGTATTTAAAAAATTACCTTTAATTTGAGGAAGTAATTCTATGTAAGTTTCATATATTGAATACGGGAGAAAATGATATGCGTGCCATGTCAGTATGCGCATTTACATTTGGTTTCTTTAAGGCTAGTAAGAATTCTGGGAGTTTGAATTTTCAAAACCAAAGTATGTGGGTACCTCCTCTTTGGACTAAAGTCAAATGTTTAATTAAAAGAATAAAATGTAAATATTAATGTTCAAAAGAACATAGCCAAATTTTGCCTTTAACTGTTATTTGAAGTGTATAGCCAATTATTACATATCACTCTACCATTATGTCATATTCAACAGTCAATTCTTTTCATTTTAACACCAGAAAATAGTCTGTGGCTATATAAAAATTATATGTAATATGAGAAATGGTATTATCCATGATTATTATTGAACCCATAATTGGTTAATCCCGACCCAGAAACCAGGAATGCCCACTAGATTGGTTCAGATTGGTTCACCAGCCAGATTAATTCAGAAGAGAACAATCTAGTCAGAATGTGGAACTCAGTGTCTGGACACCATGGTGGCAGGCAATAAGAGACACAGACAGCTGTCACTACCGCCAACATTTATGGAGTGCTCACCATGTGCCAGGCACTGTTCTAAGACTAAAATGCTAAATCGTTCATTGCTCATATGGATTAGGTCTATTATTATCCCCATTTTAAAAATGAAGAAACTGAACCTTGAAGTGTTAAAAATTTGTTAGGGACACACAGCAACTGGTGACACTGGCAATTGACTCCAGGGAGACTGGCTTCAGAATAAGCATGTAGAAGGTTTATGATGAAGTAGTATGTAGTTGGTACAACATACCGTGAACCCTAAAGTCAGTAAGGTATGAGAAAAATGTAGAAATCCAGATGGGCCTTGGTAAAGGTAGGCTTTCAGTTAAATATTAAAGTTTAGAAGTAGGCTCTAGTTTTGGGGAGGATTAGCAAGGTTAAGCCAAGGCCCCAGACACAGGCTTCCTATGGTTTCTAATTCCCCATGCAATTTAGGTGGATACTGCCCTGGGGAGTGCCTGCAGATGTTTTCAGTATTGAATAACTTTATTTACATAGTGTCAATAATACCCATTATATGGAGTGTGGTTTACTTTCAATGGGGAAATGTTAAAATCTTTGTCTAAAAGCAGTGGCCAGTTCTCCATTGCTCTGAGAAGATTCTTGATTTAGAATTATATCAAGGAGTTATCTAAATAAATTTAGGGACTTACTAAGACAACACAACAACAGATAGACATTATTAGGGCCAGAAAGACACATGACACATAGGGGTTCAGGGCTTGGGCCAACTTTGTATATAGGTACTTTCTGCAAATTATAAAAAGATATCTCTTCTTCCCAGCAGTTAGCCTGACAAGGGGACTATAGGAGAGATTTCAGCATCAAGCTTAAAGGACCCTTTAGTTAACTTTGTATTAAAAATGGTTTCCTTGTATAGGTTTAATATAATCCCTTTCAAAATTCCAATGACCTTTTTCACAAAAATACAAAAAATAATCTTAACATTTGTATGGAGCCACAAAAACCTCAAATAGTCAAAGCAATCCTGAGAAAGTACAAAACTAGAGGTATCACATTTCCTAATTTCAAACTATACAACAAAGCTATAGTCATCAAAACAGTATGGTATTGGCATTAAAATAGACTCAATGATCAATAGAATGGAGTCAGGAGCCCAGAAATAAACTTTTGCGTATACATACCTATGATATTTGACATGGAAGCTAAGAATACGCAATGAGGAAAGGACAGTCTCTTCCATTAGTGTGATGGGAAAACTGGACAGCCACATGTAAAAGAATGAACTTGGACCCCTATCTTACACCATTCAGAAAAAGAAACTCGAAATGAATTAAAAAGTTAAACATAAGACATGAAACTGTAAAACACCTACAAGAAAACATAGGGGAAAAAGCTCCTTGATGTTGGTCTTGGCAATAATTTTTTGGATCTGACACCAAAAGCACAAGCAGCAGAAGCAAAAATAAACGAGTGAGACTTCTGAACTAAAAAGCCTCTGCACAGCAAAAGAAACAATCAACAAAATGAAAAGGAACCTATGGAATGGGTGAAAAATATGTGCAAATCATATTTCTGATTCAAAATGTATAAAGAACTTATACAATTCAATAGCAAAACAAGCAAACAACCTGATAAAAAATGGGCAGAGGAACTGAATAGTTTTCCAAAGAAGACATACAAATGGCCAACAGGAACATGGAAGGGTGCTGGATATCAGTAATCATCAGGGAAATGCAAGTCAAAACCACAATGGGGTATCACCACACACTTGTTAGAATGACTATCATCAAAAATCTAAGAGATCTCAAGTGTTGATGAAGGCTTAGAGAAAAGGGAGCCCTTGTGTACTGTTGGTAGGAATGTAAATTGGTATAGCCACTATGGAAAATAGTAGGGAGATCCTCAAAAAATTAAAAATAGAACTACTGTATGGTTCAGCAATACCACTTTTGGGTATATATGCAGAGGAATTGAAATCAGGATCTGGTGGAGTTATCTGCACTCCCATGTTCACTACAGCATTATTCACAATTAAGCCAAGATATGGAAACAACCTAAGTGTTTGTCAATGAATTAATGGATACATCGGATGTGATTTCTCTCTCTCTCTCTTTCTCTCTCTCTCTCTCTCTCTCTCTCTCTCTCTCTCAAACACACACACACACACACACAATGGAATACTATTCAGCCTTGAGAAAGAAGGAAATCCTGCCATTTGTGACAACTTGGATGAAACTTGAGTGTATTATACTAAGTAAAGTAAGTCAGGCTGAGAAAGACAAATACTGTATGCTATCATTTATATGTGGAATCTAAAAAGGCCAAAATCAGAGGAAAAAAGACTAGAATGATGGTTACCAGGGGCTGAGGGTGGGTGAAAGGGGAGATATTGGTCAAAGGGTAGAAACTTCCCAGCTACAGTACAAATAAACTCTGAGGACATAATGTACAACATAGTGATTATAGCTAATAATACTGAATTATATACTAGAATGTTGCTAAGAGAGTAAATCTTAAATGCTCTCACCACAAAAAAGAAGTGGTAACTATGTGATGGGATGGAGGTATTAGCTAATGCTATTTGGTGGTAATCATTTTGTAATGTAGAAGTGTATCAAACCAACATGTTGTGTACCTAAAACTTACACATCATATGTCAATTAGATCTCAATAAACCTGGAAAGGCTCAGAGGGTAGAGCACACGACTCATGATCTCAGGATTGTGAGTTCAAGCCCCATGTTGGGTGTAGAGCTTACTTAAAAAATAATAAACAAATACAGCTGGTTGGGAAAAAATGCAAAACAGGAAAAAAAAACAGTAAAAATTTCCTTTTCACCAACTTTTCTTAGTAAGAAAATTCTGCTTATTATTTCCAGTCAAACCGGGGGCGGGGGGTGTGGATAAAAGACATTGAACTACCTACTTCTCTGCAGGCTCAAATTTTCACAGTATTTCTTCTGGCTCCTTATAGCCTTCCTGGGCTCTTGGCAATAGGGGAACATAAAGAAAAACTCCTTTTTGACTATCTAACTAACACTTAACTTGGCAGTTGGCTCCTAAATTCCCGCGAGTTCTTTCAGCATGGGATGTCTGCTAGGTCCTTGCTTCCATACCTAATGGATTCCCTTATCAACCAGCTCTAACTGATAGATGGCAGGATAAATACATAGTTGGACTAGATCTTCAAAAATGACTTAATATGGAGACTGTTGTTTTATAACCCCAAATCAGCAAATATGGCTTGACAACTACACGTGTCCTTATGGGCACAATAAGAGCTACCTTTTACTGAATGCTGCATGCTATAAATTGCTTTATATGAAACAACAAAAATAAATGAGATTGAATACATGCCAGAATCATGCCAAACTCCTGTATAGGATTTTCTTGTTTAATCCACATAAACCCTTCTCAGAAGTAGGTAATAGTAGTATCCCTATTTTCTTGTTCAATGTTATAGAGTTAGGAAATATACACATGGGGATTTGAACCCAAGTAGCCTGTCTTCACAGCAAGAGTCCTTAACCACTGCACTACTCTTATTGTCTGGCTTTGAAATAAGAGCTTTCAATATCTGGTGCATATGTTGACCTTCAAGATTTCTTCCAGTGTTGTGCATAGATTTGTCCTTCTCTGTTTACAGATTATCTTCCTCTGAAATGTTTTTGCTTCTTTTCATTTTAAATGGGACTTAAAATGGCAGGATCAAACAGCAAGAACTTTAATTAATTTATTTTTAAGTGTTTATTTATTTATTTTGAGAGAGAGTATGAGCAGGGGTGGGGCAGAGAGAGAGAGAGAGAGGGAGAGAGAATCTCAGGCAGGCTCCATGCTGTCATTGCAGAGCCCAATGTGGGGCTTGATCCCACGACTGGGAGATCACGACCTGAGTCAATATCAAGAGTCAGACACTTAACTGAGCCACCCAGGTGCTCCTAGAATTGAATTTAAAGAGATCATAATAAGAGTTTTAAACAGTGATAAAATACTTTTTGCATAGCATATAAAAACAAAAATCATCACACCTAATGAATGATATGGAAGTGGCATGAAACAAGCATTGGTGAGTGCATTAACATTAAAAATGCCAATGAATTAAGAATCAAGAGTAATGGAAATCTGGGATTCAAGAAAGAGTCCTAGAATCTGTGCATTCAGCCTTAGGGTGCAATTGTCACAGGAAGAGTTAATTGCAAGAGGAGATCTGAGAGCATTCACTGATGGCTTTGCTTTTCTGCCTTGACTGTTGCACCACCCTCTCCTCTATCAGGCAGATAGTATACTTGTTAAGTACACCCTGAGTGAAGATCACTTCATGAGAATGGAACAGAATATTGTTCAGACTGTGGAGATGCATTCCTAACACTTGACTGAGAACTCAGGGAAGATATAAAAGAAATAAGTAATGTGCTCTGATTTGGGGACTTGACAGTAGGAGGTTACAACTGAGAATTACGAGTTTGGACCTGACATCATGACAACATGATTATTACCTTGGTTTTTGGTTTATACATATCATAGCAACCTTTTTTTTTCTTTTTTTTTTTTTACTTTGGGAGGATAAGCAGACACAAATAAAAGGGCCAGAAGGGGGAGAAGAAAGTGGTTACTCAGGTTCCCTCTGAAAAAGTTAGGCAAAGGCTATGAGTCTTATAACTAACCATGCCATATTATCCAGTGCCAAGAATCCATATGAAGCCATAGTATTTCTTGTTTTCTTGTTTTTGAACTATCAGGAAAAGTTTGACTTGGTTCCTGCCATTGTTCCTCTGATTCATTATTTATCATTACTATATTTAACTGCTGCTATAGCCTTGTATCACCTGTGCCATAAGATCTCACTATAGGTGTTGGCCGTGAGACTGTGCCTCACAGATCTCAGACAGCAGGGTGTAATTGACCAAGTGCTCTGTCTATTCACTCTGAAATCCACTGTTGCATCTGAGCCCACTCCCTGTTTCCAGAACTGTCTCCTGTCCATGAACGACTGGCAGGAATACTAAGGCAAGCCAATTCCTGGGATACCTGGGCCATTTTGGACTCAAGGTCTCCCTAGTGGTCTTGCTGGACCTTCTAGACTGCACTGCAGTCTACAATGCATTCATCCAACTTTCTTCCCTTTTTTTTTTCACTCAGAAATTTCTGTTAATGAAATCCTTAAACTTTTTATCCCATTTTAGCATCTACTGCTCAGAAAATCTGGATTAACATACTGCACTATAGAGGATTTTCCCTCATAATCCCAAATGTTTTGCTCACATATTTGGTGGCTTATTTTAAAATATTCTGGCCAATGAGTTTTTTAATATTTTCTGTACTGATTGGACATATTTTAAAACAGTATTATAGGATGATCAAATAAGTTCTTCTGCTCTGTGAATTTTCCTGAATTAAAATTGTGAATTCAAGAGATGATGATGGTAACTCCTGTGATGCTGTGTTTATGGGTACAGGTGGCTTCAGATATGGTTGGATCAGAGGACCCAAACTTTGTGATCAGAAAACCATCTCTGTCTCTCTCAGTTCTGCTTTCCTTTGCATTGGTTTGGTTTTATTCTAAAGTGTACTCTCCCTATGAAGTGAGAAAAATGTCCACTTAGCATCTCTACCCTTAGGACATCTCATTGTGAATAATTTCAATGAAATGAGAATGCCAGTGTCCCTATGCTCCAGCAAATCTCAGGTATGACTTTCTTTGTTTCAGCTTGGGTCTGTGCCCATATGGAACTAGTGAGTATGGCCAGGGGTATGGGGTGCTTTTAGCCAGGTCTGAGTTGTGCGTCCACCTCTGGAGCTATGCCGTGAGGGAGGTGGGATAGTTTTTCAAAAGAAAATTTTAAGAGACTCTAAAACAGTAGCAGATATCTAATACTGAGGTTATGAGCCTAATACAAATTTCTGTACTGCTCTCTTTGGGTAGATAAGAAGCCCTAGTATTTGTAAAATGACCTGTAAATACTGCTATAAATAATCTATTTTGAGTCTTACAACATTCCGTATTACCTTTATTTTAAAAATGGGAAAATAAAAATTTAGAGATTAAGGGATTTGTTCAAGGTCATAGTGGTCAGTAATAAAATATATGAGTTTATTTATTTTTACTCCACTTTCAAGACATACAATAAAATAGAAAAATGTTAGTGAGTAAAATTTAAAAAGTGAGACAAAGAAAAGTGTAAGTTAGACTAGAAGATACAGAGTAGAATGTGGAGAATACAGTGGTCTATGTAATGAATTTGGGTCACACATTTAGGTGTAAGCTTCCAGGTAGACAGAGTGAAATGAGGAACATAATTAGTAAGAAAAAAACATATCAACTTGTAATGGGAGTAAAGCCTTTTCTGGCTATAAGATATAAAAATATTTATTATGTAGCACTTTATATAGGATGCTCTAGTGGGTAACAATCTCAAAAACATCTCTCTAGCTATTGCAATTTTTTTTAGCTATTGTAATTTTTAATGATATTTCTTACATTGTTTTTCAATGGAAGCCAAGAGTCTGAAGCCAAAGTGTCAATCAGTAAAAGCTAGTCCTAGCAGATGACAGAATAATGAGTACCTATATACCACATTATATATTCACATACATACAAGATGTAAAAAGCATTTCACAAATTGAATTTCTGCTGTAATGTATAAGAAGCTAATGATAAACTGTTTATTTATGGCATACTTTGCTATTCATTTTGTGACTCGAAATTTAGTGCCTTTCATGTAGTACTTTGTTTTAAATATATTTTTAATACTGTTAAAGGAATAGAGACAAATAAGAGATGAAATTCCATTAATAAAGCATGTAGTCAGATATAATAAGTCCATTAATTTGTAATTCTGTAAGTTACAGTTTACTGAGACAATTGACCTAATGACCCACATTTGATTTTGCAATCAATGTTTACTGTTCATGCATATGTAAGCACATAATGAAATCTTGGATCTGACGTAACTCTTTAACAAAATAAAAGAATAATGGTTAATTATAGCTTAGTGTAGAATTATTTTATAAGTAGATCTTACAGTTAAACCTCTGAACCTTTGCCACTAAAATGTCATTGAATTAGAAGCAAGTGGTTTCCAAAGAAACTGAGAGGGAGCAAATCCCACCATTAAACTCTTCTTTCAGAGAGCAGCATCTGTTATATGTTGAATAACATACAGTTAGAAAGTTTATTGTAATGTTTTATTTTTATGAAAAATGTAAGTTGACTCAATCTCATTTATTATAGAAAATAAATTAACTGTTAAAAATATCCTAATTTGAGTACACTAATATGGGCTTTGGAACTAAAAGGTATTTTCTGTTGTGCTTTCGTGTCTTTGTGGTGACTTACTATTCCTAGTAAGGTGAGCCTCTCTGCAATTATGAAAGGAAGGAAGAAAGGAAAGAAAGAAGGAAGGAAAGAGAGGGGGAAAGGAGGGAAGGAAGGAAGGAAAGAAGGAAAGAAGGAGGGAAGGGAGAGAGAGGAAAAGAAGAAAGGAAGGAAGAAAGGAAGGAAGAAAGGAAGGCAGAAGACAATAATTACTATCCCTGTTTATTTTCCCTGTACATTGCTATAGTACTGTCCTCAGGGCTTGAAAGATATCTGCTCCTTCTTAATATGACATTTTGTCTTGAGAAACTATACTAAATATGGATGTGGGAAAGAATGCATTAGTAGAAGGACAATGTAAATAATACTCAACAACTAAGAGAAAAAAATCAGTGAGAAGAGGTGAACTTTTGTCAGAAACTTCTTTAACCCTAAGGCATATCATTAAAATTTCCAATATAGTGGCAAAATAATGATAGTTTAGCAGTCACATTGTACATGACGTGATTGTAAGGTATGAAAAATAGATTTATATGTCTGTATGAGAATATATTATTCATATATTTATGTATTAGCAATACATGCCCCCCAAAAATTCTTGAGTTGCATCATGTTTTTAAGGCTGTAGTTCCACATACTCATTTACATCTCATCTAACTGATTTTTTTGTACCAAGTGTATAATTTTATATGCATTATGAAATACTTAAAATAAATGTCTTTTTAAGTCATTATTAAGTTTTCATTCTTTTCTCATATTGCTAGACAGAATTAGCTGTTTTCTTCTCTGTGTCTTTCATGGCCCTCGGTTCATACCACTAGGGTGGCATTTGTCACATATTGCAGCTTAGGAACCAGCTCAACCTGTGAGGACATGAAGGTCAGAGACTGTCTTGCTTGTCTCCTACTCCCAGTGCCTATTAAAGCACCTAATGTATGTTACATGCTCAGTGGTGGCTTTGTCAAATGAACCAACTGATAAAGTCATGTTGAGTGCAGGTTAAAGCTGTGATTCTTGCCCTCAAACTATTCATAATACAAAAGTGGAGATTGTATATTATTCATACCAAGAGACATTAATGCTAGAAGAAAAACTATGTGTTCAGTAAGAATCTTTTGACTTACCCTTGAATTCAGCCTTGAGAGAGGCAGAATTGTGCATCACCTGGGAGCATGGATTCTGCAGGCATATTTGGGTTCAGTCTTAGCTCTGCCTGAGTCACGTGCTTGACTGCTGGCAAGTGATTTAACTTTCTGAGCTTGTCTTCTCATCTTAAAGATGTTGATAATACTACTACCTACCACATAGAGTTGTTACGAATTGAAATGAGTTAGTCATCTTTAGAGTGGTGAAAGCAGCATCTGGCATATAATAAATACTCATTCATAATTAGCAACAAGATCTTTGGGTATTTATTTGTTTATTTATTTGTTTGTTTACTTAATTTATTTTCAAGTTAGTTAACATACAGTGTAGTCTTGTCTTCAAGAGTAGAATCCAGTGATTCATGTCTTACATATGACACCCACTGCTCATCCCAATAAGCGCCCTCCTTAGTGCCTGTCGCCCATTTAATCCCCGCTTCCAAGAACCCTCAGTTGGTTCTCTGTATTTAAGAGTCTCTTATGGTTTGCTTCTCTCTCTGCTTTTATCTTATTTTTCTTTCCCTTTCCATATGTTCATCTGTTGAGTTTCTCAAATTCCACATATCAGTGAAATCATATCTGTCTTTCTCTGATGGATTTATTTTGCTTAGCATAATACCCTCTAGTTCCATCCACATTATTGGAAATGGCAAGATTTCATTCTTTTTCATCACTGAGTAGTATTTCATTGTATATATATACTACACCTTCTTTATCCATTCATCAGTTGATGGACATTTGGACTCTTTCCATACTTTGGCTATTGTTGGTAGTGCTACTATAAACATTGGGGTGCATGTGCCCCTTCAAATCAGCATTTTTGTATCCTTTGGGTAAATTCCTCATAGTGCAATTGGTGGGTCATGGCATAGTTCTATTTTTGATTTTTTGAGGAACCTCCACACTGTTTTCCAGAGTGCCTGCACCAGTTTGTATTCCCACCAACAGTGCAAAGGGGTTCCCCTTTCTCCACATCCTTGCCAACATCTGTTGTTTCCTGAGTTGTGAATTTTAGCCACTCTGACTGGTATGAGGTGGTATCTCAATGTGGTTTTGATTTGTATTTCCCTAATGATGAGTGATATTGAGCATTTTTTCATGTGTCTGTTAGCCATCTGGATGTCATCTTTGGAAAAGCATTTATTCATGTCTTCTGCCCATTTCTTCACTGGATTATTTGTTTTTTGGGTGTTGAGTTTGGTAAGTTCTTTATATATTTTGGATACTAACCCTTTATTAAATATGCCATTTGCAAATATCTTTTCCCCTTTCATTAGTTGCCTTTTAATTTTGTTGATTGTTTCCTTTGCTATGCAGAAGGTTTTTTTTTTATCTTGATGAGGTCCCAATAGTTCATTTTTGTTTTTATTTCCTTTGCCTCCAGAGACACGTCAAGTAAGAAGTTGCTGTGACCTAGGCCAATTGTTGCCTATTTTCTCCTGTAGGATTTTGAGCCTTTAAAAATAAAAAAAAAGTCTTTAGAAGTAGTATACTATGGACATTTCCTCCACCAAATTAAATTTCTGTGTTTATTCATTACCTAAAGAGCAAATTTTGTTGTTGTCTGTCTCTATCTATCTATCTATCTATCTATCTATCCTCAATCATCTGTCTCTCCATAACTCCATTGAACACTTGTATTAGGAATGATGATAGTTGGGGACAGAAATGAAGGGTGGAAGGTGGTTCACTATGTCCACTTCTTGAAAAAGCACCATTTTTTTCTACATGGTGTCTGATTGGAATAGGAAAAGCCTGAAAATTTGCTTATTTTGACATAGCTGATTCAGTGCTTACTTAACTGTCTATGAAGAACATTTGGAAAACTGAAGCCACGACTATTTCCATGTTTTTTCCCCCTTATCATTGACTATCAGGATAAACTGAAATAGATCGTAATTGAATGCACGTGCTAAGTGTCAAATAAATGGCAATTGATAACACACCTCTCTAAATGAAGAGGAAAAGAGGGTATTGCCCAGGGAGGATAATTGTAGGTACTGCCAATCTAGGAAAAGAAGATATCTTGCACCTTGGAGCCCAGGGGAGAAAGACAAACACTTTCTGGAAGTTCCCAATGAGGAAGGGGGAAGATGCCAAATACCATTTATCTCTTCTTTCAAAATGTTTGGAAATCTTTAAAACAGAAGTTAACTATCTGTTTTGAATAATGAATCATTTACTTCCCCCTTGAAAACAGAATTGAAGTTGTTGTCCTTTTTTGCCTTAGCAATTCCTCATAAAGTATATAATTGTAATGTGGCCACATTTTCTTCATCTCTTTTTTGCAATTGTCAGTAAAGTTCCACGGAGTAGAGATTATCTGTCTACATGTATGTCTGTCTGTCTTATCAATCACAACACTTAAAGGAGAAATTTATTAAGATGACAATGAAAGGTTTCATTCAGCATGACTAAATCCTCTTTATAGAGTGAAAACCAAACACAGTTAAGTTAGTGACGCCAATAGTGGGCTTCTTATCGTTCTTTCTTACTGACAAATTAATAGAAACTTTTTAGGAGTTTAATGAAAATATGTTTTTCCTGATCTATTCTAAAGCATCTTTTTTTTTTCCTGTTGTATGGTCATTTTATCTTTTTCTTCTTTCCCACATAGTTTTATTCTAGGCTAGCTCTGTCCAATAAAGATAAAACAGGAGCCTCAAAGGTGAACTGTCTATGGAATTTTAAATTTCCTTATAGCCATGTTGACTTTTTTCATGGGGTGAAATTAATTTTAATAGTGTATTTTACTTAATATATCCAAAATATTTTAATTTCAATAAGTAATCAATATAAAAATTATTATTGAGATACTTTACATTTTTTGAAATGAGGTCTTTAAAATACAATGTATATTTTACACATACATTTCATCACAATTTGGTCTAGCCACAGTTCAAATACTTAATAGCCACCTGTGGCTAGTGGCTACCATATTTGACTACCATATTTGACAGAGGCGCTCCAGACCTTCCATGTTGAAGGATTGTTTACCTAAAAATGCCCCCTATGTATAGATATAAAGGAGGGTATGATGCATCCAGTGAAACATTATTCCCCCTCCCTGGCAACCTCATCTCACCCTGGCCGTACCTTGCCCAACCTCTACAATTATCATTATCTGGTGATTTAATATTGTTCCATTTTCTTCACAATGACTTAGTTGCATCTTGTATTCTTTTGTTCCTCCTCTTGGCATTTTTGTGATTAACACTTCTTAGTTATTGGTTACTACCTGAAAGTATGGTTTTAGAAAACGTTGGTATATGTTAGCTAATAATGACATTAATCAAAATGGCTAGCTAAAAACTTCAAGTGGCAAGGAGAAAGCATCTACTTTATAAGATTAAATTTGGTTAATTAATTTTGGTTAACTGTCCAAATATAAGACAGTTGGATTTTTAAATATCTTAGATATCAACCAATAAATATGGATTCAAACTTTCGCTCTAATATTGAGTACTTCATTTTTGGTGTGATTATCAAATGAAAGCAACAGTTCTTGTTTTTGTGTGCAAGTCTGAGCTTATTTTAGGACCCTTTGGCTCCTAAATAGCTTGTATAGAATACTTAATGTTGCAATAATGTAGTGGATTTTCACTGACTCATTACTGTAAATGTGTGTACTTTGAGCTGTTTTCCAAAAGTAGTGGAAAATTTACATGCCCTTTCATTTTGGAGAGCAAAATTCTCCCACAGATTATGTAACAATGGACACAGATGTGTGGAGAAATTGATCCCCTCAGCCACTAGAGCAGCTGGGTTGTGACTGGAGGTGGCCCAGAGCTTTTGGCTGTCATCTCAGCTAGGAGCAATCTCATCTGTTACCCCAGAGTATCTCATAAATATTGTTTTCTCTGTGAGCCAAGATTTGGTAAAGGCTCTGTCATAATCTGTCATAGTAGATCCAAATCTCATTTCATTTCTTAAAATAAATGAGATCCTAATTAAGTAGAAAATGTGCTAGAATGTCAAATATTGTATTTCTCCCCAATATCCCTTTCCATAGGTAATTGTGTCTCCTGAGTTTTCAGTTTTCTAAGTGAATTTTATTTTCTCCTTAAACCTACTAAATTACTATTTCTCACTGTTAATAATTTAAAAATCCTCTTTAATACACTTTGAGATAAAAAGCAAACGTTTTGAAACTTAACAATCAGTCAAAACAAAAGGTAAATAGTTACTTTCACACTATGCATGTTTCCCCAATTTTGATATATACCTTGGAGATATATACTCTCTAAAAAAAAAAAATCACTAAAACATGCTTTTGTTTTGAAATACTGGTAAGCCAGTATTTCAGTTATGTATTGTTATTTGCTCAAAGAGAAATAATTTCAAATACTATCAATTCCTATTTCTTATTAGTCATCTATATTTTCATTTTTCACCAACATGTTTTAAGTGTTCCTAATGTTGCAATAATTGAGTGGGACTTAAATACCCTTAAAGAGGTGCTTCACCTTATTTGACTTAGTGAGACATAAAGGAAGACAGACACTTAAGGTCACATAGAGAGTTACTATAGAACATGCAGTCATATCACTATTGTTGTCCCTGGTGTCATGGAGAGCCTTTGTTTTCATTTTCCATCATTCAGCTTAAAGCCTTTGAGTTTGACCAGACCCACGGATTTAATGATAATGTCTCACAGAGTTTAAATAAAAGGTGCACATGTTAACATCACATGTTTTTAAAAAGTTAAAAATTTCCTTGAATCTTTTCAAAAAAGCCCTGTGACTTAATGGAACAAAAGCTATAGTAGCAATACTTAAAATATTTGGCTTGTCAATATTTGCGTCGTAGTGGTTCTGTTAGAAACATTAATTTTTATTATAAATGTTACTGAACTACAGGTAATCATAAATATTTTTCTAAGCTTATGAAAAATTATAGGATTGTCAAAGTCAATATAGCAATCAAATTTCTTAATTCCCTAATATACATCTTTTTCTTTGCAAAGGCTAGTAAAGATTTCCTTTTATTTTTTTACTTAAAAATTTTTTTTAATGTTTTTATTTTATTTTTTGAGACGGAGAGAGACAGAGCATGAACGGGGGAGGGTCAGAGAGAGGGGGAGACACAGAATCTGAAGCAGGCTCCAGGCTCTGAGCTATCAGCACAGAGACCGACGTGGGGCTTGAACTCATGGACTGTGAGATCATGACCTGAGCCGAAGTCGGACGCTCAACCGGCAGAGCCACCCAGGCGCCCCAAGACTTCCTTTTAAAAAAAGGAGCAATGGGGCGCCTGGGTGGCTCAGTCGGTTGAACCTCCGACTTCGGCTCAGGTCACGATCTCGCGGGTCCGTGAGTTCGAGCTCCGCGTCAGGCTCTGGGCTGATGGCTCAGAGCCTGGAGCCTGCTTCCGATTCTGTGTCTCCCTCTCTCTCTGCCCCTCCCCCATTCATGCTCTGTCTCTCTCTGTCTCAAAAATAAATAAATGTTAAAAAAAAATTAAAAAAAAGGAGCAAAACCATTAATTTGAAATAAAAGAGAAACCTGTAAAAAATGAACTTAGATGGCCAAAAATTTGAGTTGACTGTATTGAAGAAAATATCCACAGATTTATAGCATAAACATTTTGAATTATCTTGCTGAATGATCTTAACTTGCCATGTTTAAAGGGAAGAAAAGTTCCTTTTATTTTTTTTTCCTTGATGAAAGGTCAAGACATGGCTATTTTTAGCAGCACATTTGAATTCAACTTCTACTTAAAGAATTTACATACATATGGGTAATCCTTATTAAATCTGGCAAGTGTGCTCTGTCTTGAAGCCAGTCTTTACAAGAACTCATGTTCAAAGACATAAGTCTAACTCCCAAATCTTTGAACAATAAACTGCAGAACACTAGGTTATATTTCCTTTATATAGGAGTAGATTATAATAGAATACATTTCCCTCTCCCTATCTCCCTAAAGTTTCATACTCATAATAATAACCTTTCCTGTTCTTCTACACAATCTCTTCACCAACACATTGTTACCATCCATTCTTCCTTACTCTTTTCCTTTTCTGAGTCCTTCTAGTTGCTTGAAGCCCCTGTAGGGAATTTATTCATTCGTTCAGCAAGTATTTATTGAGCACCCAGTATGTGTCTGACACCATCCTTAGGACTGGGGATGGAGTGGAGAACTCTTATCCTCATTTTACCTGTTAAGACTTTATTTTAAAGATCCAACTCAAACTGCTTTATCAAATAGTCAAAAAAGACTTTATTTAATGGTTTATGTGACTGAACAGACATGCATTGGTTCAGAACTCAAAAGATATCTTCAGAATCTACTTTTCTACTCTGCTTCCTCTCAGTTGGCTCCATTTTCATGCTCTACCAGCTGGCCTTACAGAACTTCGGCTCACAGCATAATAGTACACAATCCAGCATAAGAGATACTCCACTTCTCTGATGCTGCAAAGAAAATTTTAGAATTGAGTTTATTTTATGGTCCTAATTGGCCCATTTTGTATCTAGTGCTCACTCCAGAGATCACCAGTGTGGCCAGCAGATGGAATGTGTTGCTTGGCTTTGCCAAGGCATACATTGGTCCTAGAGGAAGAATCCTAGAGGAAGAATTCATTTATGTGAAGAAGTTGGGCTGAGAATGTGAAAGGCGTGGTTCCCTAGAAGGAAATGAATGTGAGTGCATCCTGGTAATCAAAAGACAATGATCTGCGTGGCTATTCTAGAGCTTTCCCCTAAATGACCCAATCTCCTTCCCTAATGTTAATAAACAATATCGTCTATCTTATTGCATGGGAATTTTTAGCTTCATCCAGTCTAATTTGGCACTCAATGCAGGAATTTCTTCTCCTACACTCCCAAGAAATTCAAACCTTCATTTGAGGATCACCAGAGATAAGAGTTCACTGCCTAGAGAGGTAGCCTGACCACTGGCTCTGTAAGCCATAAAAGCAGACCTGTGCCCATTTTCCATTCTACACTTAGCTTGATGTGGAGTTACCAAAAAAAGTTGTGAATGCTTAGAGTAGATAGTCCTATTATTCTTCAATTATAAGATACTTGAAAAACACATGTAAGCAAAGATTGCATATGACTAAAGATTTAACTATTCAGGCTAATATGACCAGAGGGTAAAGTGTAAAGTTTTAATGGATTTTGTTTCTATTTGTTTTTATCTTAAAGGGTAATTATTCAAGTAGAGTTTTCTACGATGATTAGAATGGTGATCTGTGATAATATTTATAGAGGTTTGAATCTGGTGACATGCAAGTTTAAGAAATTTAAATATAATTTTATGTATTAAAAGTGTGCTTAAAGAAGAATCTATTAATACAAAAACAGGCTCGAATGTAAGTTATGCATCTTTGGTTTTGTTTTCATAAGTTTTATAACTGGTTTGTGTGTAGACTTCACATCTGAAAATGAATCCAGTTATGGTGAAAACAAAAGGATCTTTCCTAAACAATATTCTAATATTTTCAGAAAAGTTGCACTGACAATACAAAGAGGTAAAATAATGAAATCTCTTAGATAGATTGTGTGGCATAGGCTCTGATTGCTACTCTCTCAAAGTCAAGCATAGGAAGTTACCAAGGATAATACCTGCTTGGACAGAAGATTAGTAACTTGGACTAAATGCTTTGGAAGGCACTTCCAAACGTTGGATTCCTTGGGAGGAGCTATACGTGCCTCAACACACATATAACACCTGCTAGTCATGCACATCAAACAACACTAAATTGCTAGTACTTTTGGATAACAAACCTAGGATGTCAGAATCATTAGTTCCAGTTGGAACCAAGAGAGTAAATGATTTCCCTAGGGTAATACTGGAGTCCAGCGTAGAATTAGAGGAATAAGCTCGGGGTAACTGCAGGAAAGACTGTTTTAATCCTTGCCTTCACACTGGGAGAGATTTATACAAGAGTACAGATGAGGTTTTATCTGTTCAACCATAATGCAGCTTCATGAAGAGTAACTCACAGTAGTTGATTCTTGAAGAGGCAAAGCCTATAAGAGACATATGCTACTTTCCTTACAGTGGGCTGCTGAAGGTATGCTGAAACTAATATATATATAGTATACTAATATATTAGTATACATTTATATATGTATATAAAATGTCAATTAAACCACTTATCACTTGTACTTTGCTTTTCTAAATAAGAACCAATTGTATAAACAGGTACACAAAGGGGGTATGTTTTTTCTCTCCTAACAATGAGCACCAGGTTCATGAAGATGCCTTCAGTCTTAAGCACCTGTCTATGCATTCCATCTAGATGGTAAAAGCTAATATTGGTAAATCTGGCCAGGTAAATTTCCATATCTGATAATCAAGAGCACGGGCTTTATTAACTCAGTTATTTAGCATTTTTGGTCACTTTAGTCAGTAAAGAAATGTTAGTATTATTTTTAAAAATTTTTTACTGTTTATTTATTTTTGAGAGGGAGAGAGACAGAGTGAGAGCGGGGGAGGGGCAGAGAGAGAGAGGGAGACACAGAATCCGAAGCAGGCTCCAGGCTCTGAGCTGTCAGCACAGAGCCTGACATGGGGCTCGAACCCAGAAGCCATGAGATCATGACCTGAGCTGAAGTCGGACACTTAACTGACTGAGCCACCCAGGCGCCCCTAGAGGAAAGATTTTATACAACTTTTTATGTTTTAAAAATTACTAGGGGTTCAAAATATGTTACTGAAGGCAGTATCAATTGTGGAATTAAAATTGCTAAAATGGATCATTTATTGCATGCGTGTTGAAAGAACCTCTCCCTCTTATCTAGCCAACCCTGAATATCTTTATTTATCCCTTATTTTAAAATGACAAATATAGAGAAGAAACTTTGACAATATTCAATTGAATATTACCTTTTCTTAAATCCAAATGAATTCATTACAACTGAGGGCAAAAATCTGACTTCCTTTTCTTTTCCAGTGGAGGCATACCTGAAACTTAAATAAGGAAATGCATATTATTTTACTATGTACATAAAATTTTATCTCTCCTTTATTTCACAGTTGAGGCATTGTATTGATTCTCTAGAATTATATATGTAGGTAGGTTGTATTATCTGTAAATTTCACTCCATGGTAGTAGAGTGATACAAAGATTTGTTATTAAAGTTTGTATATATTGGGTTGAGTAGGATTGAGAACCACTTAACAGATCTGCCTACCAAAGTGAGATGGCAAAACAAAATGTAGAATTTTCAAAGAAAACAATCCTTTGCAATACTTTTTGACACCTCAGTCATTGGAAGAATTCAAAAGTAATCAGAATGTGGCAAGTGGGGGGAATTTAAAAAAAAAAAAAAAGAGAGATGTTTTGGAAAACAGCGTTGAGGCCTCCACCCCCTTCCCCTGGGTTACTAGAGCAGGATGTTGCCTCCACTCTTAGCCCAGTGTAGGAAGCTACTATGAGAGTCCTTAGAAAATTTGAAATGTGTTCCCTGAACTTGGAGACATATAGGCTTTCCTCACAGCTGAGAAAACTAGAGGAGTCAGAGGAAACCATCAGCAGGACAGAGGTGCCTGCATTTTGCTTGATTTGTACTCGAGTGTTTGTGAAGTTAATGGATGCCTTCCCAGGTATAGACACAAGGGAGAGAGACCTAACACGGCACCATATCTTGTTCTATCTTAGCCTGTAATATCACTGAGGAGGACAACAAGATTCCAGTCAGTAGGTGAGGTCTCTGTAGAGTGGACCATGTATGGTATGGTGTCTAAGGGCTAGGGGAGCGGTGGGGAGTTGTAAGCCAAAAGCAATGGATTTGTGCCTGTCAAAGAAGCTCCTCTATAGAACACACAACTATATCTAAGAGAGAGACAGTGAGCCTTAAAGAACTGGCAGCCTCAGAATGTGAGCTGTCCACTCAGGCAGGTAATATCCTAACCCCTTGATTTCATGTTCCTCTTTTACTCTAATCTGGGGCTTGAGAGTGAGAGAGGAAGTAAGTGGGGACGGAGAACAGAGCAAACCTATACTCCTTCCATAAGACCAATGGGAGTCAACCACAGGCCTCTGCTGGGGGAGGAGGAAGAAGATTCTCACCTTGGAGTGAAGACTGAAGTGTTGAATACATTGGATTGGACCTTCTAATTCTGAATTGAGACTTGTTTTTTCAACTAAAAGTGACTATATGGATCATCTATTATGTAAGGGAAAGAGATTCAATAAGCAATGAGACATAGATTTCACCTAGAGGGAAAGGAAAAATTTCCCCACTGAACAAATTTTAAGGGGACTCGTAGGGCAAAAATGTCTGGGAACTTCTCACAGGTCATATAATAAATTAGGCAAAATCATGCTCCAGGTATAGTCTGCCCCCTGTCCCCTGCTCCTTACCCTTATTCTTCTGAAAGGGCTCATATTCACATGCTATCTGTATCTCCTCTCAGAAGATGTCCTTGTATCTGTCATTTACACTACACCTTGGTGAGATTCTATTAACATGCCTGTGCTTTCCATATCTAACTATAAAAGAAAAAGCCTGCCTTCTGTTGAAGAATTTTTAGTCTCCTTTTCAGGAAGTAGAAGAGCTGTTTGAAAGTTGATTTATTCTAGCAACATGCGGACATTGCCTTAACAATAAAAAATTATACTATGTTGTAAAGGAACAACAGCACCCCTTTACTCTTGGTGCTCTGGTATAATCCTGCTTCCCCTCTGACACCAGATGTGTGGGTTTTCCACACATCAAGCAATTCTGTGATACAAGCTGTGAGTCCTACGATTTAACTCAATTCTGACACTACCTACCTGCAGATAACATCAGATCCTACAGGTGAAGGCCTCAGTCCCACAAGACTGCCTCCCACCCCCCACCCACATACTTAAGACATTGGTTCCAAGTACAGATTTTTACCCATGCTTCTGATCCATTGGCTACAAATTGGAGTTCCCACAACCCCTTTTTGGGGTTCAATTAATTTGGTAGAGTGACTCACAGAACTTGGGGAAACAGTTCACTTAACTAGATTACTGTTTATTATAAAAGGGTATAATCAAGGAATAGCCAAATGGAAGTGATACTTAGGGCAAGGTACAAGGAAAGGGACATGTGCCGCTCTCCCTGCATGTCTGTGTTCACCAACCTGGAAGCTCTCCAAGTTCTGTCCTTTTGGGGTTTTATGTAGGCTTTATTACCTAGGTATGATTGATTAAATCATCAGCCATTGGTGATCTTAACTCCCTCTCCAGCTCCTCTCCCCTTCCCAGAGGTGGGGGATGTTGGAAGGGTTGCTTCAAGTTCCAATCTTCTAACCAAGGCTGGTTCCCCTTGCAACCAAACCACCATTCTTGGGTTACTTAGGGACTTTCCAGAAGTCACCTCATTAACATAAACTCATGTGTGGGTTGAAAGGGGCTTATGGGTAAGAAAAGACACCTGTATCCCTCTAGTCACTTAGGAAATCCCAAGGGTTTTAGGAGCTTTGTGACAGGAGTGGGAGGAAGACCATATATATATTTCTTATTATAAACCACAATCACATCTATCCTTGACTATTAATGTATGTTTTGGATATTTCAAAGTATTAGAAATTTATTTTTCCAAATAAAATTTAAATTTTATTTTAATAAAAGCTAATATAAATATTTAATAAATCTAAAATTTATTTTATTTTATTAAAATCTAATATAAATATTTAATAAATCTAAAATTTATTTTATTTTATTTTTAGAAAGAGAGAGAGAGTGCAAGCAGGAGAGAGGGACAGAGGAGAGAGAGAGAGAATCCCAGTAGGCTTCTCGCTCAGTGTGAAGTCTGAAGTGGGGCTTGATCCCACGACCGTGGGATCATGACCTGAGCCAAAATCAAGAGTTGGTTGCTCAACCAACTGAGCCACTGAGGTGTCCCTGGAAGGGAATACCTTTAAGGAATTATTCATAATGTGTTAATAATATGTCTGAGGCAATAAAGAAGAGATCTAGCCATGCAATGGGTTTGAACTCCTTTATCTGTTGAAGAGAGCATGGTCAAGTACATCATGGTCTAGTATTAATATGCTTGCCATTTAAAATAGTTAAAAGAATTTGTTTATAATTTAAATTATGACCACCCATTAACTTAAGAAAGCATGATGTCAATCCAAATGAAATGGTAAACTGAGGCAAAATTAAATTATCAGAAAGTAAGTTTATTTGAGAATGGCAGAGGAATTGCAATTCAGGAAACATGCTGGAGTAGGCTACAGGTGAGTCTATTGAGCATTTGGGGTGGGCTGTATTTATAGGCAAGGAGTGCAACAGAAGGGGAAGTACAGCCAGAGTCCATGCAGTAAGTTCATTGGCTTAAGAGTGGAGAGAGATTCTTGGTGGATGTTCATTGGTCAGAAGGTAGGTCTTAGTCTTCTGTAAATCAGGCATTCAATGGAAATCAGTCTTTCATATCTAAAGTTCTATTCTTTTGAGGTGCATGCATTAGATAGATTCTCCATTTCATATCCTCCAGTTTTATTTTAGGTTGACATCCTTTCACAATGAAATATTCAGTCTTTAAAAACCTGCAGGTCTCAGTAATGAATCACCCTAGAAACATGTAGTATTAAAAATTAAGCATCCTGTACATGGCAGCTAAGTCCATTAAAAAAGAAAGGATGATTTTATTTTTATTTATTTTTTTTATTAAAAAAATTTTTTTTAGTGTTTATTTTTAAGACAGAGAGAGACAGAGCACAGCGGGGAAGGGGCAGAGAGAGAGACACACACAGAATCCGAAGCAGGCTCCAGGCTCTGAGCTGTCAGCACAGAGCCTGATGTGGGGCTTGAACTCACGAACCTGTGAGATCAAGACCTGAGCTGAAGTCAGATGCTTAACTGACTGAGCCACCCAGGCACCCCAGAAAATATACTTTTTTAAATGTAAACATATTATATATATATATATATATATATATATATATATATATATATACATCTACATCTACACACACACACACACACACACACACACACACACATATATATATATGATAAATACATGTTATCTGTATGAAAAAGTTTAAGCTTTGAGAGTTTAAGCTGGATTACTGAATGCAAATATATTCCTTCCATACTAGTTACCATATAGACAGTCATATCAGTAGTTTAAATTAAATTATGGACTTTAGGTTAAACATGGAATATTCAACACCATGTAACAACCCACTACACTGACCAAGAAGGAATAACAACCTACAAGGACATCAGCAGATAAACGTTTGCAGCAAGCTTTCATAAGATGGAAAGTTGGAGGGTAAGTAGTAGCTCCTTTACAGAGCAGGCAAAACTGAAACCTAAGTATCCACAGAGGGACGAGCCAACATGAAAGGCACCAGTTATCTAATTTATGACCTCTTTGAATAATATATAAATAATGTCAGCAAATTGGTTAGTTATGTTTGGATTTTTGTTGTCTAGAGAATTTGAGTGCTTACTATGTGCCAGGTACACTGTTAGGAATTACATATATCATATGGGCAAGTCACTTAATATCTCTGGGTCTCTGCGTTCTAAACTATAAAATGAAGAGGTAAGATTGGACAATTTTGGTCTTTGGACATTGTGATACATTTTATTACTGTTCTTACTTATTTGCTGCTCTTTTGTACTGGTCCATCCATCCTTTCAGGGCTCCTACTTTGGAATCTTCTCTTAACCTTCCTCTGACCTACTTCCTGTTGAGAGGAATACTATTTCAGACTCTGATGACAGACTTGGACATATGAATTTCCCTGGCTATAGAAATGTGAGCAGAATGTATGCAGCAGCATTTTAGAGATGCTTCACTCAGATCCTCCTTCAAAAGGAAGGACTTACTGTCCAGGTGGGAAGTGCACTTGGCAGATAGCCTCTAGCTGTTAGGTTCTTTAAGATCCACCTTAGCTGCAGACAGCTACCTCTCCTGGGATCATGACCTTCCCAGGACAGCCTGCATCTGGTAACTGAGTGAGTGGGGAGTATAAAGACCAAACAATATTTGCCTCATTTGAGATACTCTGATGGGCAGTGTTTGCTCCAGAGCTCCTCTCAGGGTCGGCAAAAGCTTTAACCCTGCTTCACAGTTTGCTTCTAGTTCTGACCAATCTGCTTCTCCCACTTTCTTCATAGGTGTTGACTTCAGATCACATCATGCCCCCAGATTCCATTTTCGCATCTGCTTTTGAAGATCCCAACCTGTGACTTATGGCATGTCTGATGTGCAGTTTTGAAAGTCTTCAGGTGGCTTGTCTATTGCTCTTTCCCTCCACTACTAGAATAGCATGTCCTGAACAAGGGGTACTCCTTTAGCTTGAGTCCCAGAATGAAGACAACAGGGAGCATACAGCTGTTGCACCAGCAAAGGGCCTTTAACATGAGCATAAAATGAAAGAGTTGTTGAAAGAGTTCTTGTTATAGAGTGTTTATTAGTGAAGAAAGATTGAATGAAAGCTGATTGATAATAATATAGGAGTAAATAATAACAAGTAATGAAAACATTAACTGACTCCCCTAAATTTAATAGCAATGTACACATATATAAGATTGTCCATATGGCCAAATCTTCATAAAGATGAAGAAGTAAACTTTTTTTTTAAATGGTTTATTTATTTTTGAGAGAGAGAGACAGAGTGTAAGTGGGGGAGGGCACAGAGAGAGGGAGACACAAAATCTGAAGCAGGCTCCAGGCTCTGAGCTGTCAGCACAGAGACTGATTGCGGGGCTCGAACCCACAAACTGTAAGATCATGACCTGAGCTGAAGTCAGACACTTAAGCAACTGAGCGACCCCCGAAGTACACTTTTCTTAAAATATTGCTTCCAGAATTAAAAGTAATGTTCCAATATAACATGGTTAAATTAATCTCCATGCTGTGTTGGATTTTAAGGAACTGATTAAAGTTTTGTTGTACAGAACATGGTCTCACAGTTGGAAACGGCTAGCTGAAGAAGTGTGTCCATATCCAGGCATAAATACTATTAAGTTTCTACTGTTCTATGTGTGGTGTCTGGCGTGCCATAAAAAAGTTGAGGCACACAAAAGCCAAGAAATCACAACTCATATCCAAGAGACAGCAGACTCGGACTCAGAAAGGACCCAAAGGTTGAAACTGGTAAGACAGGAATAAACTCTTCCTGGTAAAATAAACAATAATTGGTGAAAGAAACTCCTAAAGATAATAATACCATCACTAGGTGTGAGATAACTTCGGGTGGTCATTAAAGTTTTCTATTTACTTTGACTGATATAGCAGATCATTCTGTTATCTTACCTGAAAAGTGGGCACTCAACAGTCAAGATTTAAGCCTTCAAATTTCAACCTATAGTATATAAATCTTTTCTGTTGGCATAGAAATTACACAATTAGCCTTTTGTGATAATCTCTACAGTCAATCAACAAATATTTGCTAAGTAACTGCAAAAAGTCAGATATTGTATTACATGTAGGATTTCAAGGGGGTCCGTAAACAGGACCTTTTTCCTTCCTGCTTAGTTTCTGAAAAGTCTAAGAGAAAAAAATAACCAGTCAGAGGGAAGCAAAATATCATCTCTCTCACTCATAGAGCAAGATTGAGAGCAAAGATTCATGAGAGAACCACATAGACTAATGAACTGAATCTCAGAATTAGATATACTTACCCATAAGTCACTGCAGTTCTAGAGCAGGATAGACATCTCCTGCATAAGGATGCCTTAGATCCTAGAGGTGAGGTGAAAAACATCTTCTTACAGGCAGGCAGCTCCCAAGAGAGAGAATGGTGCAACCAAACATGCCCAATTATTCTTCCCAGTTTTTCATTTTTCTTATAAGAAGAGTGCATAAAGAGATGGAGAGATACCAGGATAGTTAAGGAAAGTTATCTCCATGTCATCCAGGAGTGGGGCAATGGGGTTCCACTCTGACAGAATGCACTAGGGCTACAGTGGTGCACAGACATGATCCCTCTCCTCATGGAATTTATAATCCGGTAAGGAAAGGCCTATATTAAACATATACTTACAAATGATGAAGTGGGATACAATTCTTTTGTATCGTACTTTCAGGGGGCAGATTTTGAGTGATGAATTGCATATTTTAAACATATTTTTTCCTTTACTCGTCCTTTTGTTTCTCTTTACCTGGTTAAGTCTGGATAAATACTATGGAATCCTACGATTTCTTTTCTGTGTGCTTTAGGCTAAATACCCCCTTGCTATTCATGGTCTTTCTCTACATGAGACACAACACAATTGATTGTTTCACTTTACTAAGTTATAACCACTTTCCAGTCTGAAATCATGGAGATTATACCTAGGTAATGTTCATGGAGTGTTGGGTGTTCCAAACTCTTCAGTTTAATTTATCGGCAATCTCTTGATTTACCCCTTCTAGGAGATAATCATATACATTGTGTGTGGAATTTTACAATTTTAAATCTTAAGTTTATTTTCCTTATTTCAAAATTCTTGAGCAGTAATTCATGGAAACCAAATAGATTTTCAGAAATATCCTTAACAGTCATATTAATTTTTTTAAGGTTTTTTTTTTTTTTTTTTTTTTTTGAGAGAAAGTACAAGTGGGGAAGGAGCAGAGAGAAGGAGAGAGAGAGAATCCCAAGCAGGCTCTGTACTCTCCAGGATGTGGTGCTCGAACTAACGAACCACACCACGAGACCATGACCTGAGCCCAAGTCCGATGTTTAACTGACTGAGCCACCTAGGCGCCCCATTATCAGTTCATATTAAAGATATATGACTGATTTGTAAAAGACCAATGATTAAATAGTTCCTATTATAAAGAAAAAGAAAGGCATATAGGAAATGTTAGCAAAGCAGTGAGATAAGAGAAATAACACTGTTGAGGTCAAACATTGAGTTATTTTTGTTTGCTTTGTTTTGCTTTTATTTCTGTTTCTAAAATTTTGTTAACTGTGAGGGAATCCTTTGGAAAGCTTGTGCCACTTCCGATGCTGAGTTTTGCTTCATTGCGTTTTAAAATGGTAGATTAGCAATTATTGTTAGATTGGTAACCATAATCAACAGGGATTGGTAGATTAAAATGGTTGCATAACAAGAAATTTGCCAAATGTTTCCACACTAGCTAATCAACAGCTTGGCAATATTTCTACTTATTAATTATAGAAATACTTATTTTATGTTACATTAAAACTTATTTTTTTTCTCTAAAACTGAGAAAGATAAGCAGTAAAGGAAAAGTGAATGAATATCAAAGTATGAAAAAATTTTTATGTACTTTTTAAATTCCAAATAAATCCTACCATGCCAACGATATGCCCAAGAATATTGCATGTGTAAGAAAGCAATTTATATGTAATTATTTAGAAACCTGTTTTTTTTTTTCCTTCTCTTTGGCTTAGTTGGAATTTGTTAAAACTTTAGTTGTTTTCTTTTAGTACAGGTGTGCATGACAATTTGTTACTCTACTAAAACTTTGTAATATGAGTTGTCATAATTTGTATGAAATATTCATAAGTAAAAAACAAGCACTTACTGACATCCTGTATATTCAGTCCTACAACCAGCAAATCTGTCTTCTCTGCATTCAAAATACTTGAGTCCAGTCACCTCTCTTCTTATCTACTCCTACTATCCTCTTTCAACTATCATCTCTTGCCTAATTTGTTTCCTTGCCTCTGCTTTTTCCATCTAGACTCGATCTCCTGCTCCCAGAGTGGGTTTTTCCTGTGAGTCAGACCATCCCTTTGGTTTTCAACATTCCATGGTTTGCCATTATACAGAATATAATTTGAAGTCCCTACCACAATTCCTGGTTACCCCTCTGGGCTCCTTTCCTACTGTTTCCCCATTTCTCCGTGATCTCCTTGCTGTTTTTTGAGTACACCAAGCTCTGTCCTGTCTTAGGGTTCTTGCATTTGCCATTCTTTCTCCCTTGAATACATGAACTTCTCTGCTTAAATACCTATTTGTTTCTGCAGTTGTAATGCAACCTTTATGTAGCTGGAACTTGTTCCTGTTACTTTCCCATTCCTGGCATATTGCACCTTGCAGTCAATAGAAATTGTTAAATGAATGAACAGTCTGATGACAAAATCAAAGCTAACATTCTATATTTTAGAGACGGCCCAGATAAATGAAGTAATGGTAAAGGGTAAGGAGAACTTCCATGTTTCTCCAATGCTTGTAATTTTTAAGTGCACTGTAGAACTAGTGAGTACTAACTAGTCCGTGAAACTTCAGGATATAATGATAAAAGAAATGATATGTCTTCTATGTTGTTGAGAAATGAGAGCAAGAGATGTGAGGATTAAAAATTAATCAACAAAGATAAATTAGGCCATTTAATTCATTAGAATTATTATGCACTTTAGCTACACATATTTCTTTTTTGCCTTTCAACTATGTTGAGGTACATTATGTCATTTCTATTCATGATTGAATAAGTTTTCTTTCTTTTTTTAAAAAAAAGTATTTGTATTCTTGGTAGGTTACCCAACTCTTTGTAATGGTATTTAAATTAAAAAAAATAAAATTCATATATCAAATCTATGTTTAAGGGATAAAATAAAATTGAAGAAGGAAATATTATTTTGTCCTCTATTAGAAAACAGGCAAAATTTCTAGGTTTTGAAGTCATGTCTAAGTGTTTAATTTGATTATTTTTGGTTAATATTTCACCATGAATTGACATAAAAGTATAATAACAGTTTATTTTATTTTACTGGTTCACACTAAGTCAGATTCTTCATGAAATAAATTAATGTTTTCTTTTGGACACTAAGATGTTCCATGGGAAAATGTAGAAATAAAATCCAGGAAGGGAGTTGAATTCATGAATTGTTTTTCTCCCTGCCCATCATATGCTGAGTGGAGAAATGAGGGCTCAAAGATTTAATGAAAGAATAGGAAGTGAATCCCTGCCTGAGGAAAACTTGGTCTGACAGTGGGAGATCCTAGGGCCATTGTTGTCCAGGTCACACAGCACAGAGGGATCATTGAAAGGCTGATGGATTTGTCACTTGCTGGTTACTTGGCATGGAGTAAATACTCAATGCCTCTTAGAGGAGCAGTTTATTGTAAGGAGTTCGGACTCTTCTAGTCTTGTACCCAAAGGGAAAGAAAGTAAAGAAAACAAGCTTTTATGAAAAGGAGGTCTAATGTGTGTCTGAAACTATTATCTTATTTAATTCACAATGTAAGAGTGTCTTCTAAGCACTTTAAAACTCTTAACTTAATTCTTATAACAATTTTATGAGAAATGTAGGATTATTAACCCTCTTTACTGATGAAAAAACTAAAGTACAGAGAAGTCAAGCAGCTTGCTCAAGGTCATAAAGCAAGTAAAAAGTAGAAGCAGGGATTTGAACCCAGGTTAGCTTTCTCTGCATCGATGCACTTCACACTACTCTATGCTGCTTCTCATACTGACTTTAAACAGTTGTTCTCCAACAGGGAGCGTCAGTAATGCTCACCATGACAGTGAACATCGCCATACGGTGAGCATCACCATGACAGGAACTGGGTGGGTCACAGTCTCAGATAAAATTTATGCCTGTTTTTTGGAAATCCAAGGACTTTGTACTTCCATAGTTGCTGCTTATTTTTATTTTAGTATCTTGAATGATTTTATTTATTTATATATTTACTTAACTTTTTTTGCATTTTTAAAATTTGTTTTTTGTGGTAAAATACACATAATATTTACCATTTTAACCATTTTAAGTATACAGTTCAATAGTGTTAAGTATATTTACATTGTTTAGCATCCAGTCTCCAGAACTTTTTCATCTTGTAAAACTGAAACTCTTGTTGAAAAGAAAACCACAGGCCCAAAATGGCATCCCTCGGGTTAAGTCCCCAAGTCAGTGAACGAAGACTTAATACCTAAATACCTAACCTAACTGTAGTCTCAACTCCCTAGGAATGTAGCTTTCAAACAGTCAACAGCCGCCACCCCCGCCCCCCATCTTCCTCTTTCTTCTTCAATATCTTCTCTCTGCCTTTAGAAACCTTTGTTTTATTTAATTCAGAGGAGCTTCCTTCTACTTGCTAGATGGAATGGTGCCTGATTCATGAATTGTTTAACAGAGCCATTAGATTTTCGCATGAACTCAGCTGTATTTTGTTTTTCAACGCACTATAACCATTAAACAAGTCCCCATTACCCCCTTCCTCTAGACCCTGGTTACTAACATTGAACTTTCTATCTCTGTGAATTTGATTAATCTAGGTATCTCCTATAAATGAATCATATAGTGTTTGCACTTTTGTAACTGGCTTATTCACTTAGCAGAATGTCCTCAATATTCATTCATGTTGTAGCATGTGTCAGAATTTCCTTTCTTTGCAAGGCTGAGTATTATTGTATAAAATATGTATATACCATATTTTGTTTATCCATTAATTCATTGACAGATACACGGCTCCTTCCATCTTTTGGCTATTGTGAATAATGCTGCCATGAATGTGAATATACATGTGAGCTTATTTATCTTAAATATTATTATTCATTTTATTAATTACGTTAGCATGTCCAGTGACTACTTTTTATTTCTGCCTTTTAACTTTTCTGTATTTAAAATTTTTCTATAGTCCAAATTGCATTTGTTATACACACTTTTGTATGCTTTTCAGTAAATATTTTTATTATTATTAGTTTGCCTGTTTCAGCCTGTTCCATTAGCTTAGCTGGGTTTCATGTATAAAATAAGGGAGTTATACCAAGTAAGAGATTTCATAATGTTTTTCATGAATATGAGGTAAGAGCTGTGTGAATATTTGAGTCAGATTTTATTTCTTGAGCATATTTTAAATGTATATTATTTAGCAATAAGAACACTCAAATGTGACCCAAAATAGATTTAACCTAACAAAAATCAATACATTAACCTATGTTGTTTTCTTAGCACATTTATTAATAATTAAGTTATTCATCATGTGTTTATTGGGTTCCAACTTTATGTCAGCCACTGTGCTAGGTGGGTGGTGAACTAGCAGCTCTGCCATGGCCCATACCGTCAAAAGGTTTTCAGTTCACAGGTGAACCACATATAAAAAATAAACAGACAAATAAAATACAGAATTGCCAACTGTGATAAAGTCTGAGGTAAATAATGGGTACAACTAATTAGAATAATGAATAAGAACTTAATTTAACAAGTGGTGGGGCTGGTGGAAATGGTGGTACATCCTATGTAAAACTGAGATCTGAAGAATGAGTGAGGTCAATGCCAGGTCATGTGGGGTAAAAAGTTGTGCTAAATATTTTCCACTGGCCCCTCCAGAGACACTCTCCACCTTTGGTCACCCTTTTATTTGCTCTGGGAGGCTAATGTGAATGGACTATAATAGGTTCCTCAGTGATCCTCAACTGGAGAATGATTTTGATTTCCAGGGGATATTTCAACAGTGCCCAGAGACAGTTTTGGTTGTCACAGCATCTAATGGGATGCTGCTAAACATGTTACAATCTTACTGCACAGGACAGTTCTCCCTCCCCCACATGGAATTACGAGTCCAAAATTATGTCAGTAGGGCCACAGTAGAGAAGCCCTGTGGAGGGAGGAAAGCAATATTAGGGATTTTATTCCCCTGGCTCATTCCCTGTTAAAATTATCTTCAGTTTGCTTTGTCTGTTGCCTGAAAGGTGACTGCCCCTCACAAAATGGACACTTCTACCTGCTGCTCTCCTCACTTCCAGGAGTGCTAAACACTATCCCCCAAGGTTCCTCCAGACTTACACCTTTGTAAATAATCCCTTTGTAAAAAAATATCCACCGCAAATTATCGTTTTCAAATGTACCATCTGTTTCCTGTTGTGACCTTGAGTGATACAAAGGTATTCCCAGAGGGAATAGACAGCCTGTGTGAGGACTTCAGGAGCTAGGGCCATGGGAGAGAGGTGCTCCTGCCAGAGGCACTGCCTAAGGCAGAGAGGAAGGGACATTAATACCTTGGCTTTTCCCTTTATTCTCTCCCTCCTGTAGTGCTTTCCCACTGATTGAACCCAATCAAAAGACAGCTGGAATGAGTGTCTGGAAAATGCAGGCTATAGGAGTCTGTGAAGGACAAGGAATGGATCAATCCAAGGGCAAATACAGCCAGGCCTGCTCAGAGATGGGAGCCATAGAACAAGAACATTTGGGAGGCCAATGCAGTGGTCCAAGAGGAGCCTGATGGTTGGTTGAATTAAAGGTGATGGACTAGGGTGATGGAGTAGAGACAGAGAAGGGAATAAAGATTTTCCCACTGTCTTTGCATATACAATACAGGGAACACAAATTTAAAGCTAGAGGATCCAGGTAATAGTGAGTGGAAGTTGTGTGTGTGTGTGTGTATGTGTGTGTAAATCCACCTGAAAAGAGCAAACCATCTAAAGCTGTCACAAGTGAGTAATATGACCCAGTATTGCCATATCCTCAGAAATGTCAGGAGAAGCCAGAAATCCTGCTTTTTAAATGAAATCTTTCCATTTTTTTTCTTTTTTTTTTTAGTTTATTTATTTTGAGAGAGCACAGAGTGAGCCCGGCATGGGGTTTGATGCCACAAACTGTGAGATCATGACTTGACCTGAAATCAAGATTTGGGCACTTAACCAACCGAGCACCCAGGCACCCCCAAATCCTTCAATTTTTAAGTTATGACAACTAATTAAAAAATATACATTATGAACTAAACTGGATTTGACTCCAGGCTCTAGAGTCTAGGGTGTTGGGTTTATAACCTCCAACCTATATAAACTAATTTTACATGAGCTGTAGATTAGAAGTTTCTAGCTCTACTTTGGTCTCCCTCTTTCCTTTTTTATACTCAGGATCTGTGAACCAGATCCATTAAAAAATGGATTTTCCAACAACAAAAAATAGAGTTAGATTTCATGCTGATAACGACAGGTCTGCCACTGTCATCCATAAGTCAGGGTTGATTCAGTTTATTAAAATAACCACATTGTGCTCATTGATCACTTTTACTGTATAGAAATAGGATAAGTTTGAATCTGCATAATGCATTTATAATTAATTAAACATTGCTGTACAAATTTTATACACTGGGCTCTGTGTGAGATTCTGTTGAGGAAAAGGAGAAAAGATTTCATTAAAAAAATTGAAAACAAGGATCCAGAGGAATGCACTAAACAATTGTGCTTAGAAAATATAACCAGAGGCCTGAAGCTCAGGACTAAAATGGTTCGAAAGCCAATTTATCAGTGGCAGTTTTTATCATGATTGGCGTGTTCTATTTGTTAAGACTGGGGCAAAGGCACAGTTTAGGGCTAAATTACTTCCAGCAAAGTCAACAAATAATTGTGACATGGTGTCTCCAGAGATGTGTTGATGCCAGGGAATTCAGACCTACATAAAGGAGTGAGAATTATGAAATTGGAGACTGTAAGCCAACATATAATAGATCTTGACCAAATCACATTTTAATAGAAAATAAAAAGAAACCAAACAACTCCCATCCCTAACAAATGTATCATTCACGTGCAAAATGATTTTTTACACTCTGGAAGTGCCTGTGGTAGAGTTGTGATGCATACCATTAGAGATTTGGTTTCATTCCCTTCAGATCTTAAAATAGTGATGTGTCTGTTAGGCTGTGTCTTAAGGAGGATTCTTTGGGCTCTAAGATAAACTCCTAATTCCTTAAAATGGGAAATCAGCTATCTGGTTTCTGCTTTTCATCAAGCCTCAACTCTTAACCACACAAACACTGCCATTCTCATGCCCTTGTGTTCTTGTGCTCCAACCTTACTTAACTACTTTTCATTATTTGAACCCATCAGACTGTTCCATGCTACCCTGCACATGTTTATGTTGCCTCTTCCTTTTGGAGTTATTTTAAGCCTATATTCACCTGTTATTTATTCTGTTAAGCTTTTCCTACCTGACAGGTGGAACTGACTGTTTTCTTCTTTGTAGTTTTACAGTTTGTACATTGCCTGTAGCAATTCATGGAACGCAATTAAATACTGCCCCAAGCTTCTTGAGGGCCAGGTCCATGAGAGATTTATGTGTATCTCTTCTGTGCCTAACATAAGGCCTATCCCAGACCTGGGTACAAAAGAAGTGCCAAATAGTTGTTTAGTGACTGAATATCTCCTTTCATAGATTTTCAAGGATATCGGAGTAAATGTGTAGATTGTCGCTCTTAGTCATTTACCGAATATTTACCTAGTGTATCTGCTGCACATCAGGCATTGTTTGGCTGTTGAAGACACAACAGTAAACAAAATGTCGTCCCATCCTCATACATTTATGGGGAAGACAGAAGATAGACATATAAACATTTAACATATCAGGAAGGCATAACTGCTATAAAGAAAAACATAGCCACTGAATAAGGGATGGAGGTGATGTGGGACACTATGTTAAACAGGCTTGTCAGAAAGTCCTCTCTAGAGGACTTTCCATGAGTTCTGAATGAAATGAGATACAAATAATGCACATATTAAGAAAGAGAGTTATAGACAGAAGGAACAACGAGTGCAAAAGCCATGAGGTAGAAGCAATATTGACTTTTCCAAGAAACAGCAAAGTCAGTGCTGGCTGGGGGGAGAAAGGAGTGAAGGAGAGAGGGTAGAGAATGAGGTCAGTGAGGGAGCCAGGAATTTGTGAATGAGGGGCCTGGGAGGCCATGATAAGGAATTTGAATTTTATCCTCAGTGTGTTGGAAGCCACTGTGTGTTTTGTGTAAGGAAGAGACAAGATACAATTGATCACGATGGTTTCTCTGGGAAGACTGTAAGTGAGCAAGAAGAGAAGCTGTGGGACTGTACTAATTTTCCAAGGGCAACTGGAGCAAAGTACCACAAACTAGGCAGCACAAGCAACAGAAATTTATTGTCTCTCAGTTCTGGAGGCCTGAAATGTGAAAGCAAGGTGTTGACAGGACTGATTCCTTCTGAGGCCTGTGAGGGAAGGAGTTGTTCCAGACCTCTCTCCTTGGCTTTAGATGGCTGTCCTTTCCCTGGCCACTTCAAATATCTTTTTTCCATGCATGTCTATCTGTGTCCACACTTCCCCCTTTTGTAAGGACACCATGTCGCTAATGGATTACGGGCCTGCCCTGTATAGGATTTGAAGCTCACCCTATTCCAGTGTGACCTCATCTTAACTAATTACATCTGCAAACCACCTAGACTGTCTTTCTGAATAAGGTCACATTCTGAGGTACTGGGAGGTTAGGACTTCAACACATCTTTTTGAGGGAACACAATTCAATATATGACAGAAACTTTAAAACATGTGCTCCTTACATTGCTTATACTTGATTGTTTTATTTACTGATTCATTTGTTATTCATTCAACAAAAGTGCATTGAATGTTTACCAGCCACTCTTCTAGATATGCTAGATACTTACTAGTATCTCACTAGATCCAAATACCTCTAGTCTTTCAGACTATACAAGGAGAAAAAAGGGAATGATTTCCTTTATTATGGAATATTTTTCTTTATGTTGAGAGATGATTGGATTTTGACTGGGTAGGTCTCAATTTAACTGAGTGTGAATTATATTTCATCAGTGGAGTGGCATAATGCCCAGAATAGAATAAATGTTAAAGACTATAGCACAATGCCTGGCACATCGTAGACACTCCATTTTGTGTTAAACTGTTGTGGAAATGAGGGAATTAATTTGTGTTTATATCCACTGTATTAGAATGATGACAAGTTCACAGCATTTATTACAGAAAATTGTATGAGGTGCACACATAAGAGAGTACTAGTATTATGGACTGAGAGGGTGTTTTCTATTGAACTGTTTTATTTCTTGCAAACTGAATCTGGTTTCTATTGAATTTTTGTATGTTTTGTGAGTTGAACTTCATTTCAGATTTGCCTATCATGAATTTATCACTGGAAGCTGTTGTAATTTCCTGGTGTTATTTGTGTTAGTGAATAGCCTGGCCTATTTTTGTGTTTAAAGCATTCCTATTTGTGTTATAGATCTTTAGTCAGTGGTCTCTTCATTACCCTAGGCTGATTCCTTCTCTGCACCTCTAGAAATTTCCTATAAAATCTATCACTGACTATGCTATATATGTGTATGTGTGTATATGTGTGTGAATGGAAAAACTCACTTCTGTTTTTCTCTTACCACACTCACATCTCACAACACTTCAAGAGCCACTGGTGTAACTTTGTGTGACTCTGACCTGTGTAAACACTGGTGTCACTTCTGATGCCAGATGTGTGGACTTTTCCCTCACACAAGCAATTCTTTGACATCAACCTGTAGTTCAATTCAGTCCTGACACTAACTAGAGTTTGCATAGACCTCACAGATTAAGGGCTCAGTCCCACAAGACTTCCTCCACCCCCTTGAGATACCAATAACAAGTCGTATGTTCCCAGGTTACACAACTTCTGTGTAACTTGGCTGCAAATCAGAGGTGTCCATGACCCCCTCCTTGGAGCCTATCACTTGTTAAGACAGCACACAGAACTCAGGGAAACACTTATACTCTCTGATCTTCTTGGGATTTTTATGGAGGCTTCATCACATAGGCATGATTGATCATTAACTTAATCTCCAACCCATTTCCCCTTCCCAGGATATGGAAGATGGAGCTAAATTTCCAACTTTCTAATAACGGCTTGATCTTTCTCATTACCAGCCACCATCCCGAAACCTTCTAGGAGCTTATCAAGAGTCTCCTCATTAGAACAAAATATGCTCTCTCCTAAGACCCAGGAAATTCCAAAGGATTTAGGAACTTTGTGCCAGGAATGTGGCAGGGAGCAGGGAGAGAGGCAGAGACCAGTATGTATAGTTTCTATTATTTCACAGTGTGCATTTGTAAGATTTTCCCCAATCACTGTAGCTAGAAATAATTTTTTCCCCAAACTTCTATCGCTTTATTCTCACTTCTCTACTGAATTAGCAATTTAAAAACCTTGCTTTATGTTTATTCATATTCATGTCTAGTAAAACATTGAGCCCCTTCAATGAGCAGAAGCAATATCTGAACAAGTTTTGTCTTTACCATTACAGTAGATATTCAATGAGTATTTGTTGACTAGATGAATACTTGTTTGTATTTGTGCGTGTGTCTACATGCACTCACAATACCATTGAATTTCACTTCTATAGATAATGTCTCCAAATTTCACTTCTATAGATAATGTCTCCAATAAAAGTATACAGCTGTGTTTGAAGGCCTACTACCAATATCTTTTCTACATTGCCTATAGGAGGTGGGTTTTCAGTTTAGGAATTGTAGCTATTTGAAGAAACTGAAACTTTGTCTTTTAGGTTCACAGTTGGCTTAAAAATCTTTGCTGACAAAAAGAGCAGTCACATTCTTTATAGAGGAATACCAGGTGTTCTATTAGCTACTGCTGTTTCTCAACAGTTCACAGCCATGCCATGTTTTTAAAAAGCTGTGTTTCACTACATCCTTGAAGGGCTTCTTCTGCCTTCTTATTTGGGGGTTTCACTGCTTCTGCATAAAGGTTGTATTGCCCTGACTGCCAATTCTCCTCATGTACCACAAAGGAAGCGGTAACGATAGGAAATGATCAGTGCTCTGATTGGGAATGTGAGGAAAGACCTTCCTATTGGATGATACTACTTTTATAACTTAAGCTCATTAGCATCCCCCATCCCCCCAACGTCTCAAAAGAGAAACTTCAGTCAAATATGCATGGATTTAAATCCGGATTCATCTAGTTTTTAGCTGTATGATCCTGGACACATGAGTTAAACTCTCTTTATGTTAATTGTCTTGTCCATAAAGTAGGGATAATAATCTTATGTACCTGATGGGATAGTAGTGAGGATTGTAATAATGTAGCATGAGCCCAAGCACATAGTGGATGATCAACAGATGTTAGTGAGATAATGATAAAAAAAATGCTGTGTATAGCCAAATTATGGAAAGAGCCTAAATGTCCATCAACTGATGAGTGGATAAAGAAGATGTGGTTTATATATACAATGGAATACTACTTGGCAATGAGGAAGAATAAAATCATGCCATTTGCAGCAATGTGGGTAGAACTGGAGGGTATTATGCTAAGTGAAATAAGTCACTCAGAGAAAGATAGATATCATATGTTTTCACTCATATGTGGGTCTTGAGAAACTAAACGGAAGACCATGGGGGAAGGGAAGGGGAAAAATTAGTTACAGAGAGGAAGGGAGGCAAACCACAAGAGACTCTTAAATACAGAGAACAAGCTGATGGTGGATGGGGGATGGGTGGGAGAGAGGTGAACATGGGTGATGGGCATTGAGGAGGGCACTTGTTGGGATGAGTACTGGGTGTTGTATGTAAGTCAATTTGACACTAAATTATATGTAAAAAACGCTGTGAGATTAGAGTCGATGTCTATAAATGTAGCCTAGTGCCTGGTACAGAGTATCCTTTGAATAGATAGCTAAAATAATAATGATGTTTATGGTGATATTGGTGATAATAATAACAGCAATTATTACTTTATTATGATAAGGTAACATATATTAAATGACTCAGAAAGCCAGAACTGACCTCAGCAGTGGCTCCTGTTATCACTGCCTTATATTTTCATTTGTAACGCAAATGTTCAGTATGCATCTTTTGCCTCCTAAGACAATCTGGTTGAAGATTTTCCATTTATCCCAGTACTTTTCTTCTCCCTTTAGTTAGAGTGTTATCTCTTTACTCTCATTCAAATATGATCTATTTTCCTTCCTTTTAAGTCTGTTCTCCTTAAATCTCAACTGCCCAAATTCTATTCATTGCTCAAGAATCATCTTAAGGCTCTCTTCTGTTTTGTTACAGAACTATAATTATCATGTAATGTAGGCCCAATATTTTATGATGAAAAGACCCAAACCTAGGGAGGAGAGTCTGCCCAACATCTATTGGGTAATTAGTCATCATGGAATTAACACCGAGGTTTGCATTTTTGTCGGTCTGTGCTGCTTCTCAACAGATACAGGATTGGAGGTCCATATTTTCAGCCTTCAGGCTCATGTTGAGGTCTTCCCTCTCTGAACTAGAGACTTCATTGTTTTTATCCTACATTAGGGACTTCTTTATAGATTTTTTTTTCTCAAGTGAGTCAGTCTTGACTTTGCAATAAGCTCATTAGCTTCTTTTTATTTATTATTATTATTTTTAAATGTTTATTTATTTTTGAAAGAGAGAGAGAGAGAGAGAGAGAGAGAGAGAGAGCTGGGGAGGGGCAGAGAGAGAGAGGGAGACAGAATCTGAAGCAGGCTTCAGTCTCTGAGCTGTCAGCACAGAGCTTGACATGGGGCTAGAACTCATGAACTGTGAGATTATGACCTGAGCCGAAGTCAGACTCTTAACTGACTGAGCCACCCAAGGGCCCCTTGAGCTTCTTTTGAATAGGTCCCATGTCTTGAACTTCTTTTCTAAATCTCTAACACAGTGCTTTGTACTTGTATGCTGCTCAGTGATTTACTGGTTGATTTTATTTAAATTATAAGAATATCACACAGCTCCAACAGCTGTACTAGTTTTTGCTTGATTTTCTTGATTTGGTTCTCTATTTATGAAATAGTATATTTCTGAATATCTGCTGACCAAGTAACTGAATTTTCTCTGGGAAATTTCCAGGGAGAATTGCTGATGTCTTGAATAGTTTCTCAAGTGTAGACTAGCTTAAAGGTAGTTTCTCAAGTGTAGACTAGCTAAATTTAAGGTAGGCTTAAATTCCTTCAAGTTTATTCTTAGTTCCATAGTGCTTCTTCAACACTGCCAAGTACCCTATGATCAACTGCATCTCCCCTTGTGTATATACTTTAAAAACATCGTCAAGCAACAGAAGATGAATGCTTCTGGGGCACTGGACAATGTTTATAGCTTTCAAAATTGTATTAAGAAATGTAAATTTGAGTGTGGGCTACATGTTTCTTATTGCAGATAGACTCAGTTGAATGTTCAATATTTATTATGTGGCTGTCATATGCCAACGGTTGTAGCAGGCACAGTCATACGCATTATGTAATTTGATTCTCATGAAAGTTCTGTGAAGTGAATATTATTATGTCTATTATGTCAATGCCTTAATTGGGAAATGGAGAGGCTATGTGATTTGTTCAAGTCACACAGACAGGAAACAGCATAGCTAGGATTTAAAGGTCTGTTGATGAGTCCAGTACCCTTTTCACTATCTATACATATTCCAAATAAGCCTTAAAAGTATTTATACATTGTTTAAAAATTAAAAAAAACCTCCTGTACATATACAGGATACATATTAAATTTATGCTATTATCACTGCATATCTTCATGAGTTAGACAATTTTCAAAATTGGATTTCTATTTCCCTGTCTCCCTCTTGAATATAACATTCCAATGAAGGTTAAATGACATGTTTAAGATACTCTAAGAATTTTGGGGGGTATAATTGGAAAACCCAGCAAGCGTAAGCTGTATATATAAGTTTATGCTAATGGTTATTTGGTTTAAAAAATTTTTTTAACGTTTGTTTATTTTTGAGACAGAGAGAGACAGAGCATGAACAGGGGAGGAGCAGAGAGAGAGGGAGACACAGAATCTGAAGCGGGCTCCAGGCCCTGAGTTGTCAGCACAGAGCCTGACGCGGGGCTCGAACTCACAGACTGCGAGATCATGACCTGAGCCGAAGTCGGATGCTTAACCGACCAAGCCACCCAGGCGCCCCTAAAAATAGAAGACCAAATATGCCAAATCCTGTAATGTATTATTAATTCTGGTTACTACTCCTTTGATTGTTTTGGGTACCATCACCATTACTTATACTGTTGTTCTAAGGCACAAACCCAGAATTCACTAACTAGTGAGTGATTACAAAACCTTCTCATATCATGTTTAAAGATAGGCCTTCTAATACTGGGAAATTTCATTTAATGGTGATAGAAGATCTATATTTGTTATTATTAACCTTTTATTTTAAATTTTATTAAAAGTTTGGGCTTGTGTTTTGTCTCTTGGCCTGTCTCAGTGACCATCTTTTGAGCACAATGATAGCAAGTCAGAATCAGAGGTAAGAATAGCCCTTTAAGAAATTCTACCACTGAGACAGAAACATGGATGGACCTTGGGGATATTGTGTTAAATGAGACAAGCCAGACAAAGACAAATACTGTAAGGTTGAACTTAGAAGGGAAACCTAAAAAAGTTGAAATCATTGAAACAGAGACTAGAAAAGTGGTTGCCATGTGCTGGGGGATGGGGGTGGTAAGAATAGGAAAAGATTGGTAAAAAGGTACATACATACTTTTGGTTATAAGATAAATGGGCTCCAAGCATCTAATGTGTAACATGCCACCTGTAGTTGTATAGCTAAAATTTTCTGAAAGAGTGGCTCTTGAGTGTTCTTACCTTCTACCCCTCAAAGGAAGGTTAATATGATATGTGAGGTGATGGATGCAGTAATTAACTTAATGAGGAGAATCTATTCACAATATATATGTGTACTAAATCATCACATTGTACACTTTAAATATCTTACAGTTTTATTTATCAATTATACTTCATTAAAGCAAAAAAAAAAGAATAGCCTTTTTAATGAAGATACGAGTTGCTGCAAAGTGGTAAGAAGTTGAATTTCTATATATGCTAATTTGGATGTAAATTTAAAAAAATAAAATAAAAAAATAAAAATAAAAATAATAAAAAGTAAAAAAGAAATGAAAAAAAAAGAAGTTGAATTTCTAGACCAAACTCAAATATAATCCATGGTATCTCGATACTTTGGTCATGCTTCTGAGGCACTGCAGTAAAGCAAGGATAAGGCAAATTGGAATTGCTACAGCTGTGTATGGATTGAAGTGTGGATAAACCTGAGGATGTCTGGCAAGAATAAGTGTTTCTATATCTCACAAACCAGCTTCTACTGGAATCTAAGAAAAAGCATTTTTCTATTAGCATAGTTGTTCAAAAGACAAATCCTCTAATTAGATATTTTAAGCTGTTGCTACCTGAGGAAACTGAAGCATCTTTGGTATTATTTTTAAGTAGAATTTCTTTCCCCCTTATTATTGTAAACTAAATCTAGACTTTCAAAAAAACCAAAGATCCTGAAAATCTGATATAACCACTATTTTCTTTGCATCAGACATTCTGCATGTACAAAGTGTATTTAACCACAAAGGGATATAATTTGGCTAGCTATGGGTGTTCTTAGTGAAAAAAAATTAATACTTTTATAAGCTTAGTAAAAGTTGGTTCGAAGTACATTTTCTGCCACTGACTTCTAACAGTCTTGATCTGTCCATTAGGAAAACCTTTCAGCAGACCAATCTTATCTACTTTCTTTTGATGTGAATACACTTGTTACCTGAATGTAAAATAGACTTCTAAGCAAGAGGAAAATTAAAAGTGAGTGCAAGCATGACATTGTACCTTTGTCAAAACCCATAGAACTGTACAATACAAAGAGTGAACCCTAATATAAGCTATAGACTTTAATGGATGATCACATATCATTATTTGGTTCATCATGTAAGAAACTTACCACACTGATGTAATATGTTAATAATCTGTGGGGAGGGGAGCAGAGTATATGAGGGTTCTCTGTAATTTTCTACTCAATTTTTCTGTAAACCTAAAACTTCTCTGAAATATAAAGTCTTTTATTTAAAAAGAAAAGTGATATAAAGTTAGATCCTTCCTTATTCTATGACACTGATCACAAAATTTACTCTTATTAGGAACCATTAATATTTCATTTTTTATTGAAGTATAATTGACATGCATCACATTCATTTCAGGTGTACAATAAAATATACCTAATATATATTGCACCTAAATATATTGCAAAACCATCACCACAATAAGTCCAGCCAACATTCATCACTATATATAGTTATAGAATTTTTTAGCTATAGTCACTATGCTGCACATTACATCTCCTAGATGGTTATTTTATAACTGGAAACTTAGGCCTTTTAACTTCCTTCATCCATTTCACCCACTCCCCACACCACCTCTGGCAACCATCATTCTGTTCTCTGGTCCATCCATGCTGTAGCAAATGGCAAGGTTTCATTCTTTTTTATGGCTGATACATATATCTATATATCTATATAATCTATATCTATATCTATATCTATATCTATATCTATATCTATATCTATATCATCTATCTATACCACAATTCATTCATCGACTGACAGACACTTAGGTTGTTTTCATATCTTGGCTGTTGTAAACAATATTGCAATGAACATTTGAGTGCAGATATCTTTTTTATTTAGTTTTTCACTTTGTTTGGATAAATACCCACAAGGGAATAGCTGGATTATATGAAGAACCTTTAGTATTTCAAGTTCACTCCATAGAAGACTGCCATAGCCATGGTAAGCTGTTGGCCTTGTGTCTCCTATCCAAACAGAATAATAAAAGATATTAATTATAAACTTCATTGGGGAAATTATCTTAAGATATAAATTTTGACTTAATTTTGAGAAATTTAGGGTTTTTTTTTTAAACTTCATTTTCACAGCACTTTTAATTTAGTAATGTGAAATATAACTTTCCACAAGGGAGATATGGAATGCGGCATCTCTGAAACTTTTAAATTATGAAATAGTTTTGCAAAGGGCTAGTGTTGCCCAAGTGGAAACATCATGAAAAATACATGACTGACTCTGAGAGAAGACATTATTATATATCTTGACATGATAGTGATCTGAATCAACACTGACCCTCTGCATTCCCCTTATATTTATTCACTCACCCAATTCTACTGATTTATCTTTCACAATTTTGCTTGTGTTTACCAAACCGTATGCATTATGCATCGTGTAATAATCTAATTGTTGAAAGTGTAGCTATGTGACACTCCTCTTTAGCAACATCACTGTTATAACTAATTCTTGACTTCTTTCTTGTATAACTTTTGAGCCTGGGACCTTTAATACTCAGTTGAGGATTCAAGTCCATTTTAGACTTTGGGATAGGATGATTAACTGTCCTAGTTTGCCTAGGACCAAGGGTTTTCCTGGTATGTGAGACTTAGGAAGTTTCTGGCAAATGGGTATGAGTTGGTAACGCTATTCTAGGACCAATTTTGATAAGAGATCTTAGTGAAGTAGTTTGTTTTACTGCTAAGCCCCCATGAATGGGGGTTCAATTTTCGACTTGGATTCAGAAATTGAATTCTTACTCCAGTTTCCCTGACTTGATTCCTTTGTATTCCTCTATTCCAGAGTCCCTTGCCATTTACTGTTTGGAAAGCTAGTTCATTTGTACCTTCATTTCCTCCAGAATTGTGAGTCCTAACACTGAATGATAGTTCCTACAACAGAACCTAGGGATGTGCTTCTTGCCAGGCTTCTCTGAGAAATCTGATTTTAAATGTCTGAATTCTTATTTCTTGTTTGTTAGGTTAACCTCCATCAATGTCTGCCTCACTTTGGGGGGTTTGCTAGATCTCTTAAGATCCTATTGACATGATTCTGGCCTTTTCTTTTGCTGGGTTTGCTCTGGTCTGCAAAATCAAGATTCAAGGTATGGGACCAGATTTGCACATTTAGGAGTTCTTATTGCTTACTCAGCAATTTTCTTCTTGGAAATTTACAGTATTATTATTATTTATTATTATTTCCCCTTTTTTAATTAAAATTTTTTGTTTGAGAGAGAGAGAGAGAGAGAGAGAGAGAGAGAGAGAGAGAGAGAGAATGTGGGCAGGGGAGAGGGCCAGAGGGAGAGAGAGAGAGGGAGTCCTAAACTGGTCTCACACCCAGTGCAGAGCCCCATGTGGGGCTTGATCCCATGGCCTTGGGATCCTGATCTGAGCCAAAATCAAGAGTTGGATGCTTAAATGACAGAGCCACCCAGGGGTCCCTATTGTTATTATTTTTAAACAGTAGTTCAATTTACATAGAGCGAAATGCAGTAATCTTAGGAATTACACTTTGAGGAGTCCTGACAAGTGCTTATACCTATGTAACAACTTATAACTTCTAACAAGATACAGAACATTCCATCACTACAGAAATTTCTGTCTTGCCCTCAACAGTCTTCAACTCTGTGGCTCCCACAGGCAATCACAGTTCTGATTTCCATTACCATAGAACAGTTTTGTTTGTTCTAGAACTTTATGTAAATGGATTTATAAAGTAAATGCTCTTTTGACTCATTTTTTTTCACTTAACATAATGTTTTTGAGATTCATTGATGTTGCATATTTCAGTAGCTCATTTTGAAAAATGTAATATCCAAAAGATTTTCATTTGTAAGTGAAAAAGATCTCCTTGCTTGGAGAACAAGAATATTCCTGCAAATCTTCAGTCCTTCCACAGACTACAAACATGCCATTAAATAAATAAACTTGTATATAAGAAATACTAAATACAACTCCGTGCTTTTGAAAATAAGAAGTCACATTCATTTATTCACTTAAAAGTCTTCTTTCAAAAATTTTTATGATTGATAGTACTGATAGAATTCAGGTCAGACTTCTAGACTAAGTACAGTTTCATTTGAAAGTCCTTTGAAAATAATTTAAAACAGTTAAAGTTTAAATATTTAATGTTGTAACAGAAGTTACATGCTTTAATATTGGATATCTCAAAACTTAACACTCCTTAACAATGCATATAGCCTTACTGATTACCTACCAAGTGTAGGAAGATATGACAGATTCCTGGAAAAGGGAACTTGCAGAAGGCAATGAATAATAAGGAAGATTAAGTTAGAGTCAAGTTTGAGGTAGGATATATATTCATAAAATTAGAGTAATACAACGTACAGTATGATAAATACCAAACAAAAGGAAGGAGGTACTTTTGTGGTAGTTTATGTGGTGGGTGTATCTATGCATAAGTAGAGTGCCTGCCAAATACAATGATGCCAATAGGTGTCTATTCTTTTTATTTTTCTCTTTTGATTAAACTTGTATTTTGGTGGGGAAGTGAGGCTCTAAAACACATTGTGTTGGATTGAGAAGTTGCAAATAGAGATTTATGTTAGAATCATCTTATTGAGGGCTTTAAGTAAATAGTTTCTATCAATCAGGAATGGGATCTATTTACTGTTGATTTTTTAAAAAGCCAACTTGTATTAAATGATCTAATTTTAGGAAATTAATTTTCTATGCTATACAGAATAAACTTAAAATACCATTTTGATCATCTAAATATTACTGAAATGAGTAGGTTGAGAATTAAAGCTCTAAATAGTAAAATCCACTTCCAAATCTACAAACAACGTTGGCATCTATTATTACTCTTTATAACTTGTGCCATCAAGAATTAACACCTAGTGGAAGAAATTGGTTGGTTTCAGCCTATTCATTGTTGCCATTCTTTTTTATTGCTGAATAGTGTACTATTATATGAATATACGATAATTTACTTATTCATTCTCCTGTTGATATACTTTGAGTTGTTTCCAGTTTTTACCAATTATAAATAAAGCTAGCATACACATTTATGTATAAGTTTTTTTTTAATGGAAATATATTCTATTCTCTTGGGTGACTATCTATGAATAGAATAGTTGAGTCATACTGTAGGTATATGTTTATAATTTAAAAAAAACACCCTACCAAACCATTTCCCAAAGTAGTTTTGCCATTTTATACTTGCACCAATAATGTAGGAGAGTTCTGGTTTCTCCATATATTAGCCAATATTTAGTGTTTTTAGGCTTTTAAAATTTTAGCCATTTTTATGGGCCTAATTGGCTTTTATTGTAGCTTTAATTTGCATTTCTCTGATGACCAATGACACTGAACGCTTTTTTATGTACTTATCAACCATTTGTAAATCTCCCTTGCCAAGTGCCTATTCAAGACTGCCCATTAAACAAAATTGTTTGTTTTTTTATCATTGAGTTGTAGGATATTTTTATATGATCTAGAACTTGTGTATATCAAGAGTATTTTCAGATGTTTATCAAGACAGTTTTCTTCTAGTCTGTGGCTTGTCTCTTTCATTTTCTTAATGGTGACTTGGATAAGAGGAAGCTTTTAATTTTGATCAATTTTTTTTTCTATTATGATGAGTACTTTCTGTGTCCTAAGAAATCTTTCCCTACTCCAGGATCAGAAAGCTATTTTTCCTTCTAAAAGTTGTATTTTATTCTACTAGCTTTATAGATTTTAGCTTTTATGTTTCATTTTTTCCTTCATTGATATCCAGTTATTGAAAATTAACTTTTGATATCAAAACTTAGAATACAATAACTGAAAAGCCTGAATGCTAATTACATTTGCTATAAAGTTGTTTGGCTAATTGATACATATTTTTGCTTGAGACATAGTTTTCTTGCAGGCGGACCTATGGCCAAGACTAACCAGTTAATAATCAAGTGATTCCTACTGAAGTTGAAATTAGAGTAAAGTGACTTCCAAAATCTTATCTTGTCCAATGGATTAAAAAGACAGAAAACTCATGTATGACTTTCCTTTTCTAAATTCCCTCCTGAATAAAGTAGCAGCAACAACAATGAAAACAAAACCTTCTGTGGTCCCACAGTTTTATGATATTTCAGTGTCTGCAATTACTACTTAGTTTATATCTGTTGCCTATTATATCTTTTCTGTTAACATATGGAAGAAGCTCCTTATTCATGTAAGTATGCTAGTTCCAAACATAATGGACAATGGTATAAAATGCAGCATTACTTGGTTTCAGTAGACAGAAACCCACCACAAAGTTGTTTAAGCAAAAAAGGAATTTGGGGGGCGCCTGGGTGGCTCAGTCGGTTAAGCGTCCGACTTCAGCTCAGGTCACGATCTCGCGGTCCGTGAGTTCGAGCCCCGCGTCAGGCTCTGGGCTGATGGCTCAGAGCCTGGAGCCAGCTTCCGATTCTGTATCTCCCTCTCTCTCTGCCCTTCCCCCGTTCATGCTCTGTCTCTCTCTGTCTCAAAAATAAATAAACGTTAAAAAAAAATTAAAAAAAAAAAAAAGGAATTTGGTTGGATAATGTAACTTGAGACGTCCAAGGGCTGAGGCTATTTGGCCAAATGTGAATTATTATTTATATAATATGAATTTTATTTATTTATATAATATGAAATATTTATATTTATATAATATTCATATT